>NC_052499.1:22873878-23074449 GCF_016617805.1 Bactrocera tryoni
CCGGAGCGACGACGCGCCATTAGCTATAAAAATGGGTCACCACCAAGCGCTGCAGGCGTAATGCCTGCTACACAAAAGCCGGTAAGCTCAACATCATACATTTTGAAGGCAAAAAAAGTTGAAAAAAACTTAAATATACTAAAAAGTAGCTGAGAAAATTTGCCAAGGCGTAAATATTGTTATGGTCAGCTGCGGTAATATATTTTTTACTTCCGCTTTTCGCTTCTTAGAGACCTCAGTCGAACTCTAAAAATACCTTAATCGATTTATTTGAATCTTTTTGTGATTTTTTTATATTTATAAAAATATAGTAACACCGAAGATTTCTTTTTGTTGCTGCTGTATCGAAATCTACATATCTACCGACAGATTAAAGGGCGAAATAGAAGTAGGTGCAGGCTTCTTCTATTGTAAACCATTCACGGAAGGTAGCTTCAAAATAAATTACTAGAATCCAGTCAGTCAGAACGAAATTACTGGCATAGCATAGAAGATGCCAAGTGGGCTTCTGCTATAAGCAGCAAGTCCATTAACCTTCTAGTGAACGCCCAAGCAGATAATAAGGCAGTCCGTAGCGCCAATATCAAGTCCCATTGCTTTAGGTTATGCAAGCAGGCAATAACTAGACTCTCAGCAGGTAACTCGGTTACTCATCCAGTCATATATCGATAGAAGGAAATGGAAAGTCATACGAGCTAGTCCGGGTTAAAGCTGCCCCAAACCATTCAGCTCCTTCAAGGGTTGTTGGGAGCAATGGCTAGGGAACACCATAGGTCTGGAACACAAACAGCACATGCTATATGTTAATGGTGGACAGACCAAAAAGCTCTTACTTTTAAGCAAAAGGGAACTTAGTAGTACTGTAGGGGTCATCACAGCGCACCTACTCTTAAGACCCCACCCTCAGAAAAATGGAAACGTGTATTCGGCGGAATCATGATGAGACAGAACATTATCTATGTGATAAATATCTACAGTCGATAAATATTTCACAGCTCCCCATGTTACGTGGGCAGCTGGAGAGTAAAAAGTAAGGTTTTTTTCAACCTACTGAGTTTCTAGATAAGGTTTAAGTTGGTTACCCTCCGGGAGCACAACGGTTGTAGTACTGGCTTAAGTACGGCCATGTGGCCTCTCTTTTCAACCAACCAACCATTGCTGCTATATACTCTACTCGGTCTTTTTAACTAATGGAAACGTGCCTCTATCTTCACTGTCCCTAGTTAACACCGCATTAAATATTATACCCACATAATTCAGTAAATTAATAAAGTGCTTATATTTTATATATCCTTATCCTTTTATTAATGAACATAGAGATTACGACACAATTTCATTTCGTTATGTTTTTGGGAGTGCATTTGACAGAGAAATATGTATATTAGATCACCACGCCATGAACAAAATAAAAGGAAGTTTTGATTGCAATGACAGTTTGACAGTGCGCTACATTTATGACATAGCGTGTCAGAATTTGTTGCTTGTATCATTTTTGTATTGTCTAGCACTAGAGAGTTTCCACTTCAAATGTAGTTGGCTTCTAACGCAAGTATGAGAAAATGCGAGATCACAACAGTCCCTTAGGCTGGGTTCTTATAGCCTAAAATTGAAAGAAAAACGAGCTAGAAGGATATAAAGTAACCAGCACTAATTTTTTGGTTACCAAGTGTACATTTTTTTGATGTTCCAAAGTAGAGATATCTACCCATAACAAGGTAGTTATTGCTGTAAATAGTGACTTTTGGACCCTGTCTATTCTTTTATAGTCCTTGTTAGAATTACTACTGCCAAATATTCCGAGATGGAGTAAATAGCTTTAAAGATGGCCTTCAGAGCAACATAAATCAATCTGCAACAAATATCACCAATATTATTTAAAAGAGAGAACCTACGCAAGTGAGTTCTTGCCCATACATCATGGTCCAACACATAATCCCCAAACTATTTGAGTAATATTTTAGGATTTTAATTTATGGAGTAGGCGAGTGCTGCTCTGTGAACCATGGCCTCATATACGCAAAAGAACTCATAAATAAAAATTTGTTTTTATACTCTCGCAACAAGTTGCTAAGGAGAGTATTATAGTTTTTTTCACATAACGGTTGTTTGTAAGTCCTAAAACTAAAAGAGTCAGATATGGGGTTATATATACCAAAGTGATCAGGGTGACGAGTAGAGTTGAAATCCGGATGTCTGTCTGTCAATCCGTCTGTCCGTCCGTCCGTGCAAGCTGTAACTTGAGTAAAAATTGAGATATCATGCTGAAACTTGGTACACGTATTTGTTGGCTCCATAAGAAGGTTAAGTTCGAAGATGGGCAAAATCGGCCAACTGCCACGCCCACAAAATGGCGGAAACCGAAAACCTATAAAATGACATAACTAAGCCATTAATAAAGATATTAAAGTGAAATTTGGCACAAGGGATCGCATTTGGGAGGGACATATTTTAACATAATATTCTTGGAAAAGTGGGCGTGGCCCCGCCCCCTACTAAGTTTTTTGTACGTATCTCGGAAACTACTATAGCTATGTCAACCAAACTCTACAGAGTCATTTTCTTCAGGTATTTCCATATACAGTTCCAAAATGGAAGAAATCGGATAATAACCACGCCCACCTCCCATACAAAGGTTATGTTGAAAATCACTAAAAGTGCGTTAACCGACTAACAAAAAACGTCAGAAACACTAAATTTTACGGAAGAAGTGGCAGAAGGAAGCTGCACCCAGGCTTTTTTTAAAAATTGAAAATGGGCGTGGCGTCGCCCACTTATGGACCAAAAACCATATCTCGGGAACTACTCGATCGATTTAAATGAAATTCGGTATGTAATATTTTGTTAACACCCTGATGACATGTACGAAATCGGTTCACAACCACGCCTTCTTCCAATATAAAGCTATTTTGAATTCCATCTGATGCCTTCTCTGTATAATACGAGTATAAACATTAGGAACCAATGATGATAGCGGAATAAAACTTTACAAAAATACGGTATTTGAAAAATCTGTAAATGACGGATAATGAAATCTCGATTATCACTTTACCATGCGAGAGTATAAAATGTTCGGTGACACCCGAACTTAGCCCTTCCTTACTTGTTTTTTTTATTATTATTCGATAAAAATAGGTATTTTTGTGAACTAATGAAATATCTTGTTTCCCTATCAGCCAGTACAGCATCCCATACCCGAGAAACGCATTGGCGCGCGGGCCTCTCCCAACTACAACGCTGCTTACAGAGAGAATCTTAAACGTCAAGTAGCGCCTACACAACTAATGACAGAGGCGAGACCTTTACCGTTAGGTGTACCAGCATTCCGACCCATACCGAAAACCGCAACTGTGCCCGTAGCGCAAATGGCGCAGCGACGTACGAATGTTGCAGTGGACTCCCCAAATCCGAGAGTTCGTCTCAACAACAAGTTGGTGGAAGGTTACTCCGATCCAATGGTAAGTGCAGAAATAATTAAATTTCAAATAAAATAAATAATTTATATTATTTATTTTCTTGAATGCAACAGAACTCCAATCGTACCTTCCACGTCGCGAACCCTTCTGTCTCGCAACCGCTTGCAGTGCCCGCCTTCCAGGCAATGCCTAATTCGGTCGCACGTCTCGCTGCCGTTACAAAGTCCCTCACTAACGCAGAGGAACGGATTATGCATGGGCAGCCAAATTACTTGCAGTTCGAGGAACCGAAGTTCGATTTGAAGGATGTGACGGTGGAGGAACTAGCCTCGGCGGCCAATGTCACCGTGGACACAATCAAACATGCAATCTACGTACGTGAACAACAAATGAAAGCCGAGCATCGTGCTATGTTGGCGGCAAAGTTGCGTCAAGAATTCGTACGTACCTCGACGACAGCACGTACAACGACAACAACAACGCCAGCACCGTTACCTGTAGCAGCGATTAAAGCACCGGTGATGAATTGGGCCCAACCACAGAACGAACTCGACAGTCAGAATATCAAAGAGAATGTAGCTTTCGAGAGTAAGATGTCGAAGGTACGTAAATTGGATGTGCTATTGTACAGTTGTTAAGTATAGATCGCTAAACTATTGCGAAAAGTGAAGCAAATACTGAACATTATAACTGCCCGCTACTCTCTTTTTGTATAACTTAGAAGAAATTCTCTATCTTTCGTGTTATCGCTGTTGGTTAATGTTGCTCTACTCTCTCTGTCGGAAGACATAGGCGAGTTTTCTGGAAGAACTCAATATGTTGGATATTATAAAGACAAAGAGTATTGAAAGTGTTAAAAAAATATTCTAAATTTTTTTCGCATAGGTCATGAATGCACCACGCGAATACTATCCAGTTGGCTATGATAAGAACTTCGATGATAACTTTAAGTCCAAAGTTGATCTGCCACCGACGAGTTTCTCTTGCGGCAAACAGAAGCACTTCCCAGGACTGTATGCCGATACAGATCTTGGTTGCATGGTAAATTACAACGCTACTAACTAATAAAATAATCAGATTCACTATGTAGTATATTTCTTGTTCAGGTGTTCCATGTTTGTGCGCTCACCGATGATGGACTTGTACGCAAATCGTTCCTTTGCCCAGAGAGCACACTCTTCGATCAAACAATCTTGAAATGCAACTGGTGGTTCTATGTGGACTGCAGTGCCAGCAAAAGTGTCTACGACTCTAATATTCCCATCTCCAAGAGTTATCAGCTCATGAAGTCGCTCACTTACTTCTCCAAATACAGCAAAAATGCTGACAATGAAGGCGGTGATGGCGGTTTGGACATACAAACACTCAAAGATTCCATGGCTGAGGAAGAGAATTCTAGAGCACGACGTGTGGACAGCGATGATATACAAGTGTCGGACAAAGCGCGCAGTTTTGCTATACACGTTGAAGATACAACCACTGCAGCGCCGGAGAAAGTACAAAGTGACGTTATAAGCCCTACTTTGGAGACACGTAGAGTCGAATTGAACAACGATATAAAAACGACGGAGGATGACTTGCCAGAGATCACTACCGCAGTGGATATAATCACACCACAACCTGTCTACGATCGCCTGGCTGAGCTGAAGGCCAAGTTAGACAGCATCAAGGCGGCAAATAGTCAAACCACAACACAAAAAACGAATGAAGCTTGAGTATGGGGGGTTGAGCGCTTGACGGCGCTATGCAGGGATTAAAATTACTTAGTTAGTGGAAGTGGTGTTACGAAACGAAGCCTGCGCGAGTTGGTGGTGCAACGGTTGCTTTGCATGAAGTCGAGTTATATGGTATGAAGTCGCCAAGTATGGGTTTCTAAACACTATTTGTAGGTCTTTAAGTAAATACGTCATTCCTAAATAGTCATTGTGCGCATTCGAGAAATTGAGAGAAAATATATAAATAATTGAAATTAAATGGGGGGTATGATTGTTGCGCCAGCTTAGTGTTAAGTTTTCAGCATAGTTCAATCCGTATTTTAAGTCACACAAAATCAATATAAGAAGAAATAAAAAATCTGCGTGTGTGGGAGATTCTTGGATATACATATAATATGAACGTACAATTACATGTAATGTAACTTATTTATTATTTTATGTTTTTTTAATAAAAAATATATACAACAAATTGTGTTTGTGCGTTTTGTGAAGAAAAATTGTGAGTCAAGAGTTAGCCAAGTATCAAGAAAAAGTTATTATTTGGTTCGAACTTTTGGCCTATTTTTACCCCGTAGATAAGTATTTGAAAATTTCAGCCACCATCTAGTGTTCTACAGTTCGACAATAACCAATTTGGTTTGTTTCCAAGAGAAGGTTGGACATTTTTTGGCTTCAGCAATATGCCGATTTGTGACGAACACTGGAAGCACATCCTCTGTAAACTCTTCGAGAGATTGGTTTTGGTTTGCAGAGTGTGTATAATATATCGAGCTCGTTAGATTTCAGGCTGAGTTGATAGATGACCTTAAGGGTCTTGCCTTTTAAACTTTTTCCGATTTCATAGATGAATATAGAGGATTCTAGTTGATAATTGAATCACTTGGTTCCATACAGTGTGGATATTTGAATTAACACACAATTCGGATTTCTTCTCAGCGTGATGTTTGAAAGTCCTCATTTGGCAGTCTCTGCTCCTTTTATAAACTACCCATCTTGGCAAGGCAGTATCCAACCTGAGTATACAAACGACGCGACAGCTCAGTTGATCAGTACACAGCAATGACTTTTAAACAGAATTGACTCCAATGGAGGTTGACTGTATGTTCAAGAGAGTGTTTGGAAATATGTATCTCGGCAGTTTTTTCTCGACTACTCGTATACAGCTTTCAACAGACTGAGGTCAAAACAACAAGGGAGCGATATCTTCAAAGAAACAGTAGTTTAGTTCTATAATTTGTAGTAAGTTCAAAAACTATTCATCCCTCTATCGTGGTCCCTTTCGCTTGACCTTGGTGATCTCCGAGTCGCTGATCAACCTTGAATTCTGTGCGTTGCGATTTTTACATTGGATAAAAATATCGAATATCGAATTTGTCTCAAATCTTACATTTCTAACCAATTTTCGTGTGCAGAAAATAGAGGATATGCTGCTTGAAAATCGTCAGGCAAGTGTTAGGGAGATGGCAAGAGAGCTCGACATCTCTCGCGAGTCCGTTCGAATGATTTTGGTAAATATTCTGGGTATGAAACGCGTTCTTGCTCGACTCAATTTGATAAAGCTAAAGGTTTTTCGAAAAGTGTGCCATAAATAGGACATGCTTGATCGAGCGAATTCTGATCCCACATTCATGGAAAGCATTAAAACTGCCGATGAGACATGAGTTTATGAGTTTGACATGCAAACAAGTCAACAATCATCGGAATGGAACCCTTTTTCAGTCGATCGAAGAAATAAAACAAAATTCGTTGAAGGCCATTCAAAAAGTGTCTAGAAAAGCTGGAAAAATCATTGGCATAAGTGTATCAATGTAAAAATATTTCATTGTTATTCCTCAATGAGAATTTAAGTAGCCAGTTCATTTAATAAGCTAAGCTCCGCAGACTTGTTACTTAACTTTATTTACACTTTCGCGTGTCAAAAATAAATTATTTGTCTCTATTGTTCGATAAATAAAAATTTATTAGGTACATTTGAATGTAAGTTAACATAAAAAGTATTAAAAATTACAAACTTAAACATAAGCTTATTGCTCTGCCTTCGCACACGAGATTATTTCTTCTTATGCGTCCCTCCAACGTTGTCATGTTGCACGGAGTCTACAGCAAGCACCGTGCCCACATTGTAATCGCTTTTTTCATGCGCATCCACACTCACCGACTCGCTGAGTTCCACGTTCGCATGCACTGCTGCATCGTTAGCATTGATTTGCGCCTCTTGCGCCGACGATGTGGCCTTCTCTGCCGCTTCCTTAGTCTCCTCATAATCCAGACGCGCCGTGTAGAGTTGCGATTCTATTTGTTCCAACTTCGATTTAGCTTGTGCCACCATATCAATTTGTGAGGCCAACTCTGCAGCTGCCTCAGAAGCTGCCCTCTGTGTCAGCTCCGCAGCAGATTGTGCATTGTTAAGCGTCGCCGTTAGCACCGATACGTGATTAATGGCTTGTTGTGCGGCATATTGTGCCGTCTTGGCCGAACGTTTCGCCTGTTGCAGTTGCGACAATTCGCCTTCCAAGTTTTTGTGTTCGTCTACATTTTGATCTTCGAGTCGTCGCAAAAGTACCTCCTTACCTTTGAGCACAGCCACTGCGGTACCGGCTGCTTGCGCGGCCGCCTGTGCTAGCGTACTCTTCGCCACGTAGGCGGCTTGCTTGCCGGCAGCATTTTGACTGGCAACTGCAGAGTTTGCTTGATCGGCGGACCCCTTGGCTATGCTACGCAGACCATTGTCAATGAGAAATTTCGAAGAGGTGGGGGCACTGTGTACATTGGAGTGTGAAAGTGTTTGTGTGGGCTTGAAATCGGTTTCGTAATGGTCTATTTCTGGCTGAGAGTGATAATCGTGCTCGTTAATGTCTTCGTAGGGATAAGGTTCGTGTTCCACCCGATGTGAGGCAGCAGTGGCCGGGGATGGTTGTGGCTGTGGTTGAGGTGGCGGTGGATGGTGAGGTTGAGATTGAGCGTGTGATTGAGATTGGGGGTGTGGTGGCAGTGGAGGTGGTACACTTAAATAGCTTCCGGTGCGCTTTACTTTGCGTGACGTAACGGTGAAAAATGTGCTCGCTGACAAGACCGAGGGAACTGTATATGAAAAACGTTTGTATTATTTTTCTAAATAAACTGCAAAGCACTTACCAAGTAGCAGTAGCACTGTGACAATATAGAGGCGTGACATCTTTGTTGATTAAAATAAAGTTAAAATACAGATTATGGAAAATTTCAAAATTTCTGTCGTAATCTGAAATTAGGGATGAGGTCGTTATTTATTAATAATATACAATTTTAAGGCTAAAGTCATATAAATATGGGATATTCTTAGGATGGTCAAAACTTATTGGGGTTTTCATTTGAAAGATATTTTGTATTGACAACAAAGTGATCGATTGGAGTTTACCTTAAGAAACACCTCAAGTTATATAAATGTCATACATAGTACAAGAAATGTATTATATATTGAAGGACTTTCCTCACGAAGACATGTCATACTTCGGTATCCGACCTCAAAGGTCGTTCGAAGGTTCGAAGGTTTCTTCATTAGAACTCATCTGGTTTCCAATGACATGGTATTTCCGCAGATATGCAAAATTTTTTAAGTTTTGTTTTAAAACTCCTAAATGGAGGCTATCTGCTGTTCGAGTCCGAGTCCTTAATAATATAATTGTCTAAACTAAACTATAACCCACTATTACTCTAACTATATTAGTTTTTATAAACTTCCTGAACTTCCAAAACTCCAGATCGGCAAGTATAATTAGATCGAAATCTACATGTGTTCGAGGACAGGCCTATCAGTGCTTTTGTTCGAGAGTATTTTAAACGACGCAGCAAGCCTGGCCTTATCTTCATTGATAAAGCACCGGCAAAGTATAAAAAATCAGTACAGAAAGATGAAATTGTAAATATTTTATATATGGTTTTAAGGTTGTTCAAGTATATTAATTTTTTTTCGAGACCAACTAAGTTTTGCGGAAAGATTATTGACAGAATATTAAAAAATGTACTTTAGCGATCTTGACATCATTTTGTTATACAAGGTGCGTTCCAAAGTAAACAGCACTTTTTGAATCTAGCGCCCCCTGGTGGTGCCATCTATGAATATGTTGACTGGTGCGTTAGAATCTGCTATCTTTATCGATTGTCCAGATACTTCATAGATTCGATTCATGACTTTTCATAGATTGGAAGTGAAGTTATTGCGTTTTAAGTGTCAGTATGTTTGAGCTTTGAACAAAGAGCCAACAATAAATTTTGTTTTAACATTGGTAAGACTTTTGCCGAAACGTTTCAATTAATGAAACAAGTTTATGGCGATGATTGCCTACCCCGTAGCAGAGTGCACGAGTGGTTTCAACGTTTTCAAAGTGGTCGTGAGGACATATGTAAATGACGATCAACATGTGGGAAAATCAAAATTCATGATCCCCGGAAATTCCATCGAAACTCATCAAAAATCAGCCGAAATCATCATTGAAATTCATGGAAATGGAATTGAACATCTCCAAAACATCAATTTATGGCATTTCACCGAGCATTTGGACTTACGAAAGGTGTGTGCACGGTTTGTTCCGCACAAATTAACTGACGACCAAAAAAAATCTCATCGATCAACGCTTTTGACCGATTATTTGACAAAAAATCGTATTTTAACCATTAACCACTCCCCGTATTCACCTGATATGGCACCGTGCGAGTTCTTCCTTTTCGGAAAAATGCATTTGCCCATGAAAGGAAAGGCTTGCACCGGCATACCGTACCGGCTAACGAGCTAAAACACTCGACATGCTTTTGGACCGTGCAAAAAGCTGTATTGAAGCAGAAGGAGACTATTTTGAATAAAATAAATTGATTTTGCCGAAAAGCCATTTCTTCTGTTTTTTTTTTAAAGTCCTGTTTACTTTGGAACACACCTTGTGTTCATTTTTTCTTACGTGCAGATTTTCTTCTTCGAGGCAAAAATTGTATGAGAGTGCTGGGCCTTTGTGAAGAGGCCACAATAGACCTTAGTTCGCGGTGCAAACCTCAAAATAATTACTTCCACTATCTTTGTGTAAATATTTGAAAAAATGTTAGTAAAAGAAGTTTTTCAGGTACAATCAAAGTGGGAATTTATCGAAATGCACAGTGTTTGAATTAAAACTAAATGGTATAACGATTTAGGAGCCATGTTTGATGTTTTCAAGGTAATCATGAGCGCCATAGCTGCATCTATAACCAAAATCTTATACGTTTTTATTGTTTTTTTATTTAACAAATTAAAAGAAGTTATCTTTTTAGGGAATAGGAAGTTTCCGTAAGGACGTTTTCCGGAACTAAAAATTATACTTCAAAGAAAAACAAAAACATTAGCTTTTATAAAATATTATCTATCTATAAATTGAGACAAGTTTCCGTCTACTATTTTTCAAAAATTTCAAATTTCTTAAATGGTGACCCAAATGGAATTCATGCAGAGGTCTAAATATGGGCAAAATTCAATAAGTGTGTGGTCTTCCCGAAGTCATCGACGAAATCAGGAAAAATGTACCGAACCGTGCGAGATATCCAGTTCTCACTGAGAGAATGAAAAACAACGTCATTATCTCTATAAAGCTCTCAAGGCATTTTATGGTGTATTCTAAGATACGCACTGGCATAGTCGAAACATTTTTTGTTGATTTTCACGAAAGCAGAAATGTATATTTGAGAGACCTGTTTCGAAGATCGCTTAAAATTTGTTGTATGATAAAAAAATATACCAAGCCAACCTTCTATGAACGATTTAATTATGAATTATAGTAATAAACAGTACCGTTTAAACCCGAACAGGAGTTCATTTTAACTGTTTATATAAAGATTAAAGAACACCCAAAATTAAATAAACTTTTAACAACTCATTCGTAACTCAATTCTTATTAAAAAGTTATGGAAACAAATTTCAAACTAAAAAACCACAGAAAATTTTAAAAGAAGGACGATTTGCTTAGATTTACATAGTAGTACTGATCATGATAACTAGCAAAATATATTTGCCGTTATTAGTTTAGTTCGCTTTTTTGGAATATTGACTTCTCACTCACTAACTAAATAAATAATGAGAAAAATAAATGCCGAGATAGAAAATAGCATCCAAGTGTTGATGAAAGATGGAAATTCGTCGGAAAAATATCCGAAAATTAACTATAAGCCAATGCATTGTGGTTAATGTTCTCCAGAGGCGCGGTATTGTATGTGACAGAATTGTCGGAGGATATCTGAAACTCCTCTCACACCAAGATGCACGTTCACTGGAACGGTATATGAGGAAAAATAGTATGGTAACACCAAACAAAGTTAAATAAAGTCAGCGAATGGATAGTGCTTAGAGCCTTGCTCGAGGCGGACTGGTATCAGCTAACCGGACCAAAAAAACTGGCCTTATCGACCAAAAATATTAAAGCTCGTCTAGTTTTTTCCAAATTTTGTAAAAAGTGGAGCGTTGAGCATTGGAAGTGTATGATTTGGTCAGACGAAGTGAAAATTAACCAATTTCAGTGCGACGCTATAAATTATTACTGGCAAAAGCATCGAAGACACAATTTCAAGCAGATGATAAAGCATGAAGAAGGGAGTTTGATGCCGTGGAGGTAAAAATAAAGAGCTCTGGACAAAGTCCTAAAAACACGTGAACAGCTAATTTTTGCCGGAGGGGCAAAACTGAGAAAACGAAGTAACGCATAAGTTTCTTACTTAATCTCTTTTAATATTTTATTTTTAGGGTTTTTTTAAATATTTCTTTATACTTTTTTATGAAATTAAGCACTCAATATTTCATTGAATTCGGTTCCGTTTTAGTATTATTGTATATAATGTTGGACATTTACTCGGTTTTGCTCGTTGCTGTACATATTCAGGCCCATACGTTTCAATACAAGGACTTCGATCTCGCTTCCGGCTAAATTAAAAAAAAAACAAATTTGTTTCGGGTGTGTTTCTATCATTAAAAAGCTTTTACAAATTTTTAGTAAGACATTTGTCGGATAGCAATTGGGATTACTCTCAAGTGAACACATCGATATGAATAATGCATTGAGAAAGTTGCGGGATTTCATTAACTGTTCGGAAGTCACCGTTGATCGATTACGAACCTCAAAACTGTCTTTATAAATATTTATTGGGAATTTCTTTTATTAAAGCACTTCCTAGTATTTAATTCAAACTTAACTGTAATGTCTCTCTATAACACTGCACTGGATTGTTATTGTAAATTACAACAAACAATGCTATCTTATTTGATTTCCGCACACTTTTTGCAAATGAGTCCTTAACAGTTATTTCCTGTTGAATATTTACTTCCCGTTTGAGCAATGCGCGTGCAAAGTTTTTAATCGCGTCCTGACGCTGTCAATATCTAATCGCAACTGACTAAACACGCGTACAGTTGCGCGCAAAAATAACAAAGCACTGCGCATGCGTTAGCTCTCAGATGTCAATGTATGCGAACAATTTTGTTGTAACAATTTTCCACAATAAAAAAAATACGTTTTTTTACTTCTTGAAGTTGTGAACGCGTTCAAAATTCAAATGCGACTTCAATGTCGTCAGGCGTACAAGTCCAAGGCGATGTTGGCGTAATGGGATGCCGAAAGCCTGGCGTGGTGGCAAGAGTGTCAGGTTATGTAGTAGTTGGACGCTTTTACTTTTCAGGAAAAACCACTTTCAGCTTCGTTCGCAATCCCATGCGTATATACGTATGTATGTATACTTGTATATCCGGAGTGAGCCTGTGTGAACGGAACTCGAATGCGCTGCCGCAACACCAGTAGTACGCGCAACAGTTACAATTTGATATGTGGAAGCGCGCGTTGCCTGCTATCGATTTTCAGCCGCACGCGAATACGTTAAGTAGGAAAGAAGTTGCGCATGCGCGCCCAGCAATCATATTTATAAAGTTGTTGCCGCGGCGCAGAGTGAGTGAAAAGGCTAGATATTTGTGTATAGGCAGGTGTAGCGCCACCGTAAGCAGCCGTTGCTCTCGCTGGCCGGTCATGAACGTTTGGCTGCTGACCAGCATCTTCGATTGCGCATGTTGCAATTGTTTTTGTTGCATTTCTTTAGCTCTGTCATAACACCTGAGTTCAGACGTGTGCCCAACTTTCTTTTGCATGCATTTTATTAGCAATGCATGGCTCTCGGTGCGGCCGGTGTTGCTGACCACTAAGTTGGATGAAAGTGCAAGATCGTTTTTGTTACTTTGCTTTCCTTCGTCATTCGCGTGGCGATTTTTTGCAGTTACTTTTCTCATGCACTCGTTTTTATGAAGAAAAATTCACTTCGCTAGAAAAATCCACTTCAACGGCGATGCATTCAGTGCCGTTGAAGCGATTTGCGGATAAGATTACGGTACGAGCGCGGTTCGGTAAACTGCTGTCTTATTGGTTACAAAATCTCGTTCAGCCTTTTTCCTGCGGCTAAAGCCTTTTAGATTGTCAAAACATTTATTTTGGAAGGGTTGTTGTTGTAGCGACAGAAAACATTTCCTTGACCGGCTAAAAATCCAGACCCGTTCCAGTTATGTAGATTCGACATTCACGGGAGTGGATTCCGAATATTTTATTTTAATCTTTGTGGAGTTAGAATAGATGTAAAACGGTTTGGCTAATAAATGCAATCCCCAACACCGGCAGACCTATGTATAACTGTTGCCGACTTTAACGCACTGAAAAAGTGGCCGGATCTATGGTTCAAAAATTCAAAAGCAACACTCTGAAGATGAAAAGAGTCGCGTAGAGGAAATAAGTGATATTCGAGTATACACCAACCAGAAACATATTTTAAAAGGCCCAAAAATGCTTTGGTCGTTCGAAAAGATGATGCTTAAAGAGTTCAGTAGTTATTCCACTAAAATTATGCCATTCATTTAAGTATGTATTCTATGTAATATTGATAAATCCGTTAACGAAATATCCCTCAACAGAAGTAGAGTAGAAGTTATGTTATGAAATACTGCAAGCGTTTTATGTTGATGAAGCTACACAGAGCCTGAGCAACGAGGACATTAATAAAATCTTTCAATCGGTTATAATTCTAAAAAAGGAAAGAAATGTTGCAAGATTATTTTATTTAAAGCACATATTCTCGCTATAATAAGAAATATGGACTTAGCAGACAGCTCTCGTAACTAACAGGTCGTTGTATTACGTGCATGACAGTGTAACATTTAAACTCTTTAAGTTTCAGTCATGTTCCGTCATTTTTGCGTTATAAATTATTGAGTTAATGACTAAATAATGAGTATTTTTTGATTGATTTTAATTTACTTTACACTTTCCTAATTTAGTTAGGAATTTTTAACGAAAATTTTGAGCTTCTTCAGTGTCTACTCGAGCGATTCCTCCAATGGCAGATGGCGTTGCCGTTCATTTTAGGTGAAAATAACTTCAAGTATCTTTTAAACGGTTGAGAATTATTGTGACCTTGATGGCACCTAGAATGGAGAAATAAGATAGTCTAACACATGTAATATTCGTATATAGTTTAAAGTAAAAGGTAATTATAAGAACAACCTTATAATTGAATTGGATCTCCTATAACCGAATTGATTTTGAAAAAATTGTTCATGCTTCCCTAACAGTAGGTCAGAAGGTTCATCTTAAACACTGTCAATCCATCGGTAAATATATACATATGGCGAACCGAAGTCCTGTTATCTCAAAACCAAGTATTCGAAAAAGGTTTCATTAACTAAAAGGGATCTAAGATGAATACAGAAATTTGTCAGATTAGAGTGATTTACCATATCGGTAGGATTCACCATAGCCTCGATAAACACTGGCCCTTGATGAAACTGCATGGCCAAAAGTTTTTTTAAGTTCATCGATGCACTGTTGCTGAAACAATCCACATCCAAAGTTGTAAAAAATAATTGCGCGAAAATGTTTGCAATTTATATTAATTTTTTTTGCCTAATAAGAATATTTTAAGTTACTGTAAACAACACAAATAGCGCTTATATGTCAAAATGTTCTGAGTATGTGTAACATGTGTATGTCAAACTTTACGATAAAGTGAGTTGCCAGATTGTAACACTAGGGTTGTAAAATCTTGAAATATAAAGGTCATACGTAGATATATCCCTAATGGAAAATCTCGTAGTGCATTGCAGCTAGTAAGAAGTCAGGCTTCTGTTTTAAGGAGCACACCTAGTGGGGTATTTAAAAAAAAAACTTTTTCATATTTTTATTATATCTTTAAAAATAGTATACCAAAATTTAAAATTTTACCATTTTTTGATGGCATTGTATGACAGAGTTCAATTCACAAATCCAATGTTCACGAATTAAATTGGGAATAACTTGGAAATTTCATCAGATGTACCGAGTTATTGAATTGTGTTTAGCTTAGGCTTAAATTCAGCCGCTTGCGGTTAAACATATGGAAGCCCCTTTTAACCAAAAAACATTAATCAAGGCAGTTCTTCTGTCACAGGCACTTTTCCTCTGGAAGTGGTTTACAATATATTTTCTTTGGGAACCTATAGTTAATTTGAAAGTTTTTATAAGTGAAATCCTGATTTGAAAACAATGGAGAACAGAGAGGTTACTTACTTGGAATAATAATAATTGGGTGAATACGACTACGGTAAATAAAAATATTATGAGTAGTAGAGAAAACACAGTAGGATGTTTTAATTTCAATTTCGCGCGAAAACCCACACTTTGAAGTATTTTTTTCTAAGTACATAGGTATGACTCTCACTGAAATCTGTGCAAAATGTCTAGTCAAAATAATCATTAGTGTTTAGTATACGCTTGTCTTAACAGTCAAAGATCTTACTGACATGGTTGGAATATCAGAAGGATCAGTGAAAATCATTTGAATCTAAGAAAAGCGAAAGCCCGATTGGTTCCAAAATTACTAAATTTTTTGATGAATGCTTTCCGACCACCAGGATGTCATGAAATATATTATTACTGGCTATGAGGATCTATGCTTACGGCTAGGAATTAGAGATCGAATATCGTAGCAAAGGTGATCCGAAGTATAAAAAATCTCGTCGAAGCAGGTCAAAACTCAAGGTTATGTTGACAATTTTCTTCGATTATCTAGTGTGGTGCACTCGGAATTCCTCGGAATTCCTTTCGACCGGCCAAACTGTCAACAAGGAATACTGTTTCAGTGGTATGTGTAGTTTGCGTGAAGCTCTTCGTAAAAAGAGGCCCGATTTATGGGCCGACAACTGTTGGTTTTTGCACCGCGATAATTCACCGTCGCATACCGCGATAGAAAAGTAAGAAACTTAAAATCGAACCCATTTGCTCAGTTTTGCACGTTCCGCAAACATTCGTATTCCTGCTGGTTTCAATACGGGGTCCATAGCCCTTTGATTTTTATGACGCTTTTAATACCTTTCGGCATGCTTTCAACAAGATTTTGCATATGATTTGTGGGGATTTGTTTCCACTCATATTGTACACGATGCTCCCAGGAGCTCTTTGATACTTTCGTATTCATCTTTTCATTATTGGGCACAAATTCTCAATGGGATTGTGCCCGCCAATCCATTAGCTGAAAACGGTGCTGGGATAACCATTCCTTAACTACTTTAATGTGTTTTGGATCGCCGTCCTGTTGGAAGATCACTTCGTGTTCAGGGTAGGCGCTTAAATCTATGAAGTCTGGCAAATTGGTCTGCAAAATGCTCAGGTAGTCATCTTTCTTCATTATACCAGTTATTTTGACAAAAGGACAAATACACCACCATATATAGCAATCCCATACCATCAAATTGCCTCCTCCGTGTTTAACGGTTTGTTTTGCATGATGCCTTTGGATACTTTCTTTAGGACGGTGTCAGTAATAGCTTATAGCAGGTAGTCATCTTTCTTCATTATACCAGTTATTTTGACAAAAGGACAAATACACCACCATGTATAGCAACCCCATACCATCAAATTGCCTCCTCCGTGTTTAACGGTTTTTTTTACATGATGCCTTTGGATACTTTCTTTAGGACGGTGTCAGTAATAGCTTATCCCATCAGGCTGAAATCGGTTAATCTTCACTTCGTCCGACCAAATCACTCGTTTCCTGTTCTCTTTGCTCCAATTTTTGTGTTGGTTGCAGAAAGCTAGACAAGCTTTAATATTTTTCGTCGATAAAGCCGTTTCTTTTTCCTAATAGCTGATTACAACCCGATTCTGTTTAAAGCTCGTCGTGCAGCTTTTTTGGTGTCGTCGAACTGTTTTTCCGCATCTTTCGTTCCA
Source organism: Bactrocera tryoni (assembly GCF_016617805.1). NCBI lineage: Eukaryota > Metazoa > Arthropoda > Insecta > Diptera > Tephritidae > Bactrocera > Bactrocera tryoni. The sequence goes on from NC_052499.1 coordinate 22,891,228, forward strand.
TTAAACGTGCATCAGAGTCCGTCAATAGGCCGACCGCCAGTTTGTCGCGTACGTACAATATTTCGCCTTTTTGGGACATCAACACTTATTTTTTTCATCCTGCCAATTAAATAGCGATGCTATCACTTCAAACACTTTTTTACAAATAAAATATAAAGTAAAGAGCGAGTAATGTTCAAATAAAGCATGAAAAACTAATAACGGCAAATATTTTTCATTTGCTCAATGTAACAGTACTTCTATATATGCGAAACGTGCAAAACTCTGCAAATATGTATTTTTTAAAGTTTTGTTCAGTTACTTTTTTCATATTTCAATATTAAGTTATTTTGCAAGACTATTTTCTGTAAAATGTGCAACGAATAAAATACAAACCTTTTTTTTCGGTAGCGTATTTATAGAACTTCAAAATAAAGTTCGAAAAAATTTGCGCGGTTTTGCACGCTATGGTAGTTCTTCCCTTATTTTATGGAATATAAATATCAACTCAAAGAATCATTTATGTCTAACTTGTCTCATATACACAATTCTTTAGGTCTGCAAGTTATTTGTCACTTCGAAAACTTTATCAGAATTTGATATTTGAATTTTACAAAGTCGTATCAAAATCCAAACAAAATAAAAATAACCACCGCTGAAGTGATTTGAACGATCATCTGACAACTCCGCTAGGCAAGCAACAACTTATGTATACAAAAGCAATAACTATGAAACAGTTTTAAGATTAGCTTTTAAATTTCGCAAAATATTTAAAATGCGTTCGATCATATTACTATTGGTCCTTTTAAACTGTCAGTTTTTCATCGCGCAAAGTTTCGACAACAATCGTATACAGGTAGGTGGACGCGTGTTAAAACCCTAAATGGACTCACTAAATATTCAATGCCCCCAACACAGGAGCAGCACAGAAAAATGAAGCGAATGTTGCCGCGCTTGTACTCACAATATTCAGAGGATTCCGAGGCGAGAGGCGAGCAAGAGGGCGGCGCAAACCGTTCAGAAGGTGAGTGCAAGCAAAACTCCATGATGGCGGGAAATGCAAAACAAAAAGCCACAAGCATCGCACAAAAAGCAGCTCAAGAGGCTAAAGCCGCGTCCGAAGCCCAACAGGCGGCTGGCGAGGCTGCTGCACTTCAAGTGAAGGCACAACTTGCCGAAAAGGCTATGCAAGCTGCCAAAGCGGCCGAGGCAGCGCTTGCAGGCAAACAACAAATCGTCCAGCAGCTGCAGCAGGAAGTGCGCGAAGCCGAGGCGGTCGTGCAGGAGGAGAGTAGCTCACTACAGAACGCACAGCAGAATGTCAATGCTGCCGTCAGCTCGGCACAGCAAGCACAATCGCAATTGAAGACGCTCACGAAGGCGGTGCAGACAGCGCAAGCGAATGTCGGCAACGCCGAGCAGGCTGCCACTGGTGCACAGCAGGAATTCGCCGAGAAGACGCAACTGGTGGAGGCGGCTAAGATGCGTGTCGAACAGCTGTTGCGGCAGTTGAGTTCCGCCAGACAGGATTTCAATAAGACAAAGGATGCGGCCATGAAAGCGGCTGCAGCTGCGCACGAGGCTAAGGTGAATGCATCACCGACTGGTCGTTGCCGTCGTATGATGCGTGTGCCACGTAAGCGTCGGCTTGCTGTAGCGCCACAAGCGAAGCAGTGATACATTTTATTTATATACATACTTATATATATATATATATATATATTTGTTAAAATGTTTATTTTTAGTTTAGTCTTTTGTAAATCGATTCTCTTGAAAAGACGTGACTATTTTTTATCTATATATTTTTTGATATCCAATATATATAAATTTTTAAGAAAAGATTTATAGGAAGCCTTAAAGCTGGACTCAAAAGATATACAATACTTATTACAGCTTAAGATATATTAATCAGTCTCAAAGACCTTCTCATTGATTTCCATATTCAAAAACCTCTCTAATTTCAATGAGATTCCGAGCTGATTTGCAGAATGATCCATATTTCCCCTGTAAATATCCGAAGTGTGGTATAAAGAGTAATTCATTACCATTGAAAGTTATTGATGTAAGCCAAAAGCTCAGACCGAAATGATCAACTGCATTGCCGTGTACCAGCTCTGCACTACTTTACAATAGGCGTAACTTTTTGTCTCCAGTTTATAAAATTCACTCAGTTCTCTACACAGGTGACCGACCACCGAAATGGGTTCAGTTTGCAGGCTCGCCTAGGAAGTATAGTTCGAAAGTCTAAACCCTTTGACCATCCTGGCGTTAAAGTGCCCAAGCACGATTTTGACCTCATAGCGGGGGCTGCTATCATGGGTGCACTCCAAAACATCTTTGGTGACATCGTCAATCTTTTCCGTGAAGGCGATTATGTTGAAGAACTTCGCTTGGATGGGGATTGTAGCTAGACGTTCATACATCGGTATGAATGACAGGACACGGCGACGGAATCTCTCTCCCACCACGAATCCCACACCAAATTTGCGCTCCTTTATATGGTCACTGTAGTAAAGGCCACAAGGACTTACTCCTCTCAGTCCTTGTCCCGTCCACCGAACTTACTCTTACGAGGCATTTTTACTCCTTCAGGGACATCAACCAGCTGGGCAGCGGAATTTTCCCAATTAAAGGACCGGACATCCCAGCTGCATGCCCTTAAATCAAAATCCTTAATACGTTTGCTGGTTGTCATTAAAAATAGGCTGTGTTCTACGTTTCATTGGGTTTGGCGCACGACCCTGGGGAGGGACTCACTTTAGCTTGCCTTTAAACGAATGTTTTTTAGCTACCCAGAGGTCTAAGACCAGAAGTAAAGAATCGTTTCTGTCCACTCCGAAGTGAATAGCGCTCAGAGAACTTTCCTCACCTGCGTCTACACACGACTCCATCTACGTATTATACATATGTATATGACTATGTATATTTTACTAAAATAAGTTTATTTCCAAAGCTTTTGTAGACCAATCCTTTGCATCATAGAGCCATACTTTCCCCTCTCTACTCTCCTTCACGATCTAAATTGTTTGAAACTATATTCTTTACAAACTCGTAAATGCCTCGTTGAAAAGGATCGAAAAATTTTTGCACTAAGTCATTTCCAAGCAATCAAATACGTTTTCTATAACAACCGTGGTATATATGTTCATTTATATAATTGTAAAATACAGAAAAAATATAAAAACATTCAACAGAAAAGGACGATTTCACAAAATTGAAATATGTTTCAGTTGTCAATTGTTGTTATGAACTCTAATGACGTTGTCGCTGTGCAAGTCGCAAGTGACGCTTTGCCATCATGCGATTGCCTGGCGATGAACGCCCACAACGATTTCCCGGATTCGCATTCTGTTTAGCTTCGTGCGCAGCGGCAGCCGCCTTCATAGCGGCCTCTTTAGTTTTGCCATAATCGTTGCGTGCCGAACTCAATTGACGCAATAATTGTTCCACACGACTCTTTGCTGCCTCCATTAGTTGCGTTTTCTCAGCCAAGTCCTGTTGTGCACCCTGTGCTGCCTGCTCTGCATTACCGACATTCACTTGTGCCATACTCACCGCTTTCGTGAGCGTCTTCAGCTGCTGCGCGGCATTTTGTGCCGCTTGCATGGCGGCGTTGACATTTTGTTGTGCATTTTGCAGCGAGCTACTCTGCTCTTGCACCACCGCCTCGGCTTCGCGCACTTCCTGCTGCAGCTGTTGTACGATTTGCTGCTTTCCCGCCAGTGCTGCTTCTGCGGCCTTTGCCGCAGCAACCGCCTTCTCGGCCAGCTGAGCCTTCACTTGCTGTGATGCTGCTTCGCCGGCCGCTGCTTGTGCATCTGAGGCGGCTTTGGCCTCTTTGGCGGCTTTCTGTGCGATATTAGTGGCTTTTTGCTTCGGATTACCCGAGGTGACGCCACTTTTCTTGCATTCATCATCCTTGTTGCCTTCGGAACCGCCGCTTCCACCCTCACCGGGCATGAGTTCGGCATACATATTTTGCAGCATGTGACGCGCATTGCGATGGTGCATCTGCAAACATAGTGGTATGGGTAAGTGGGTTTCGAGATTTTGAAGTGCTGTGTACGTACCCGCCTCTTGTTGTAACAGTGCTGTCCAACCGCCGAGTGCGCTGTTAAATAAATCAGTAAAAATATACAAAACCAATTCATATTTATTTTCCGATAAAAAATTCTAATTTCGACATCAAAACTTTGACGGCTTTGGCGATGTGAAGGGAATGGTTGAAATTGGTAACAAGTAGAGAGTTTATATTCGGACGCGTAAGAGCTTAGATGAGCTTAGGTTGTTGTAATGTTTAGTGAGTCAGGGGTTTCCATCGAACACAAATACACCATTACAATCTTTCCTAAAAGGGATGAGAGAGAAATACTTCAAAATAGTAAACTGAATGTTGGTATCTTATTGAACCGGCGCTTCCTAAACAAAACACCATCAGTGAATGTTCCACTGGGTTCCAAGCTTACTACGTTTTCAACCATAAGAAACTACTGATCATATTTCTGTTAATTCTTTTCCATAATTTTTGCATCCGATATATTCTGTTTCAGACTTACATATTTCAAGATTCCAAAGTAGGGTAATACTAAACTCCCCTGAAAACAAGTCTTTAAAGGAAACTTGACGGCTGATCACTTGGCTATGAAAGTGGCGGCGCCAAGCCCATAGAACCGGAGGCAACTGGAGTGTGTTCACATATCAGCAAACTCGAGTTCCATAAGAAAAGAGATAATTAAAAGATCGGTACATGCTAAAAGGGTCAGAACTTCCACAAACCAAGCTTGGATATTTCCTGAAAAGGGTAACTTGCAGTGTTCGTAGAAACAAATTGGTTCTGAAGTGGAAGGCGTTCAGTAAGCCACAATCTAATGACGGGACATGCCAATACTCTTATTACAGCACATTGATGACAACGAAATAATGAAGCACGAAGAGTTGTTAAGGGTTACAGAGAAGATCCAAAAGCCTCAACCTCAAATTGTGTCAAAACTTCACAACTAAAAGATGCGAGTCTTAAAAGAGTATTACAGAAAACAAATCAGCCAGTCTTGAAGATATATCTCGTCATAAGAATTCACTTTTATTACAGTTAATTCCTTACTTAATTCGAGTGACGCCAACATTTAGCAGTCCAAAGGCGTATATAGCACCGTATCAGGATCTCGCCGTCATCAAAGTACTGTGCTTCTAGTAAAATTATTTGATAAAAATCTCAATAATTTTCAGAAAGACATTTTGACACCAGTCAATTTACAATTGAATACCGAAAGGAGAACTCAATATTGTTTATATTTTCTTAATTATATATACAAACATACAATATATGTAACCACTTAGTAGATGCATCTGAAAATATATTTTTTGCTCTCGATAATAGTTTCGTTACAATTATTAACGGCGCGCGCCTACATTCATCAGGTGAGCACCATGAAATTCTATACATCCAGTCACAAGTTTTACGTCCACATCTCTCATGCTGTTAACAGCCACATCGCAAGAATGTCAAACGAATGATTCCGAGCCTCTACACCGACTTTTCGCTCGCTAACGAAGTGGGCGATAGTGGTGGGAGCGGTGGTAGCGACAGCGGCAGTGGTAGCAACAGTGGTGCCGCCGAAAAATGCAAGAACGAAATGAGTGCAGGCAGCGCCAAGCAGAAGGCTACCAATATCGCTCAGAAGGCAGCTAAGGAGGCTAAGGCTGCTTCGGACGCACAACAAGCGGCCGGTGAAGCCGCCTCCATGCAAGTCAAGGCACAGCTGGCTGAGAAAGCTATAGCGGCGGCAAAAGCGGCAGAGGCTGCGCTTGCCGGCAAACAGCAAATCGTACAACAACTCCAGAATGAGGTTCGCGAGGCTGAAGCAGTAGTACAGGAGCAGAGCACTTCTCTGCAGGACGCCCAACAAAATGTTAATGCCGCCATGCAGGCGGCGCAGAATGCGGCACAGCAGCTGAAAACACTCACGAAGGCGGTGGTTATGGCTCAGACGAATGTCGGCAATGCAGAACAGGCAGCACAGGGTGCACAACAGGAGCAAGCTGAAAAGACACAGCTCTTCGATGCCGCCAAGACACGTGTCGAACAGTTGTTGGGTCAGTTGAATGCGGCGCGCAATGATTATGCCAAAACGAAAGAGGCTGCCATGAAAGCGGCTGCTGCGGCACATGAAGCCAAGCAGAATGCGAGCCCTGGTCGGTGTTATCGCTCTTTGGCGACAGCACGTTTGTTGGCCAAGCGACATCGCTTGTTGGCGCATAGACAGCGACACTGAATGATCTGTAATTGTGTGAATGAGCGAACCGTTTAGGCGAAGAATTCAAAAATAGCGCTCTCGATGACTTGTTACATCATCCTTCATAATATATCTACGACTTTGTTATTTTGTCTAATTTTTCCTTAATTAACTTAGTCATCAAAACGACATAAAATTATTTTGCTTTTATAAAATACCCACTTTGGTTTCCAATTAACACTTCGCTAAGGAAGAAATCGTATATCAATGAAAGTAGAGTAAGGCTGCATAGATATATTGTCCTAGACACAGGATGAGGTTAGGCTAAGAAGTCGATCGTTACTCAAATCTCACTTGGACAGCTTGGAACGGCGGTCCATTTCTAATATATTTGATTATAAGACTCTCATGAATCCACAAAGCCCTTTGAGCCTATCATAAATTTGTTAAGGCGGATAATGTCAGTTTCGTTTACATTCCCTGGTTCGCCGAAAGTAAGGCTACTGAGATGTTTCAACCTCAATCTTGCAAAAATCGGACGATAGCGAAAAAAGTTCCCGGATGATTCTCACCTCACTTTCTTCCATATAACTTTGACAAATTACCCCATAATTCTCTATTGAACAATGTCCAGTAATAACTTCTACATTTGTAGCTTTGTTAAAGGAAAGTATTTCAATAGATCCTCTGGCGAAAAGGAACTTGCAGTCGCTGAGAAGTTGGTCGTCAATGAACGCGCGCTCAGAGCACGCAAGGTCCAGTGCTAGAACGTAAGATGAGAACAGTGATCCAGCTCATTCTTACTCTGAAGTAAGCGGATCAAGGGTGCTCTCTATTTTTAGCTCATCAACTTTGTCAGTACCTGCGAACTCGTTAAGACCAGGTACGCAAGTGAGACTAAGAATAAAGTCACTTGATGCTATTTCTAGCGGGGAAAAACACTCCTTAGCTAACTTTGTATACTCACGTGGTTAAAAGAAGCTGCACTTCGGAAAACGTCTTTTGCTGCCTTAATTGCCTGAAAAATACTAGAGTAATTCGGTAGTTAAGCTTGACGAAAAGCTCCTTATAGAAAACTCGGTCTCCAGTTTCCTAGTTTCGACTCCTCCGTGAAAAAACTTCAGGGCCTCTTCTCCAACGATTTCTCCCCGTCCGTATGTGAGCAAAAAAAGGCCCAATGAACAGCTTCTGCGACACAGTGGTCCAAATTTAAAGCGATACAATTGAAGGAGCACCTTTAAGCTTCTTAGCGAGTATAACCGTTTCGAGCGCCCGCCATCAGATATGTTAGATTTAAAACCTTTATTAACTTGACGGTTTCGTAGAGCCAAAACACTTATTTTCCTAAAGTTTCTGTATGGTAATCCATATAAGACAACCGATGCCTTCTTTACTGCCTCTTCAATATTTGAATCCTTTCCTTATCCTTTCTATCACGGATAAACCCTTGGTATTTCATTTTCAACAGGTTGAAGAACTGAATCTCCATATGAGGGGAAAGGGACGTCTGAGATTTTTTTCCAACTGGTAAATAAAAGCATGTTAATTTTACTTGGATTGAATTCCGAGTCGCTAAGTTGGACACTACTTTGAGTTACCCTTCGGTTAGCTCGTAGACGGTTGTTAAATTTTCCTTTTTCCAAAACAGCTACTTCGTCAGCGTAGGCTGTTACCGACAACTCACAATCTTGAGCCTCCCAACTATAATAGACATAATGATAACAATAGAACTCTAAAGACACAAAATATTCTCAACTACCTGGGTGTATGAAAGACTAAAGACGTGCTTACTGAGCACAATACTCAACATATTGCGGAAAAGGCGTCAAAAAAAACTTTCTGATTTATCAGATTGATGGCCAACATCGGAGGACTGCGACAGGTGCTTTTGATGTCTACAACACTGAATGTCTTGCTGAGGAAAAATAACCAATGCAAAGCCCTAGAAAAAATGTATCACAGAGAAGTAGTATCTGCTTTCCACTTAGTTTCAGGCAAAGCTGTATCAGTAATAAGCGGCAGCACGCCCAACGACTTACTAGCATTTGAACGAAAGAAAATATTTACGTTGAAAAAACAAGGAACAAATACCACCACCACAAAAGAGAAAATAAAGAACCGTTCCCACGTTAGTCGAGTCTAAGTAGCCGAAACGAATCTGGATTTTTATCCGGCCAAGGAATGTCAAATCAGCACCATTCCACGAAATTACTTTAGGATAGCTGCTTTCTGCAGCTACAACAACAACAACATCAAACAAAGGCCGTTCCCTCGAAAAACGAATGGCAAGCTGGGCTGTTAAAAGCTGGGACAAGGTGGTATTTGGAGGGCCACGCTAATCAGAAATATAAAAGAGTGGTCGAACAGCAAATATGGTGATTTTGAGTTTGTTATTCAGGAACGAATATTTTAGGAAATACATATCTACATACATATATAAAATGGAAAAAGTCGAAAAGCCGTCTTGTAGCGGTTAATCCAAGTAGAGGTATATTTTTCAATAGCCTTTTTTGATAAATCCCGCGTGAGCCGTGTCAAGCTCTCATGTTATTTTTTTTAGTATCGTTTGGCATTGCATCATGAAAGACTTACGCCTGTTCTGTAAATAACATCTCTCGCGCGCTTCGCTCAACTTATGGTCATCAAAATCGACCTACTCAGCGTACTATTCGCAACACCATCACCCAACTTAAGAACCAGCATTCATTATAAGATAATATTCGCCGATCGCAGCATTTATTTAACGTCGAGATCTTAAATTGAAAGAGTACAAAATACAGCGTGTGCAAGAGCTGAAGCCGCTCGACTTCATCGACATTCGACATCGCTTCGCTTTATGGGCTCTTGAAAAGTTCCAAGAAGATCCGACGTTTTCGAGCAAAATTGTGTTCAGCGATGAGGCCCATTCCTGGCTCAATAGGTACGTAAACAAGCAAAATGGCCACATTTGGAATGAATAGCAATCTGAAGAGATTCAAGAGCTACCATTTCATACAGAAACAAGTTAGAAAGGGCTAAGTTCGGGTGCAACCAAATATTTTACACTCTTGCAATTTGCAGGAATCAAAGACAGGGGAATATCTTACGATATAAACATACACTATATATAATTTATCCACTGACCTACATATACTACTGTGCCCAAAAAATAAGGTGACATTTGAATTTAAACTGCGCGCGTCGAAGGATTTGGAGAATTATTTTTTTTTTTAGGTTGGTAGTACTGTCAGTCACATTTATGTCAAATTTCATGTCAAAAAATGATTTAATTTTTGATATACGTGTCGTTTTGTGAGTTGATAAAAGTGAGTTTTTCGTTTTTTGCGATGTCGAATTTTGTTGAGCAAAGAATTTGCATTAAAATTTTGTTTACGGAATCAAATTTCTGCTGCGCATACGTTAAGGATGGTGCAGAGAGCTTTTGGTGATGAGGCTATGTCTAAAAAAAATGTTTACAAGTGGTATCGTGAGTTCCAAGCCGGCCGTGAACGTGTCGAAGACGAAGAGCGTCCAGGGCGACCATCAACCTCCATCGACGAAGCTCACGTTCAACAAATCAAAGATTTGGTGTTGAAAAACCGTCGATTAACAATTAGACAAGTAGAGACCTGATGAAGTTGGCATATCGAAAGGCTCAGCCAATACCATTATGAAGGATGTCAAATATCGACTGGTACCGAAAACATTGATTTTTTTGGAAAAAAGGCGTTGCGTTGAAGTGTGTGAAACGATGCTTTCCGACTACCAGGGTGTCATGAAACGCATTATAACTGGCGACGAGACTTGGATCTATGCTGACGACTCCGAAACAACCGATCAATCGAGCGAATATCGTGCCAAAAGAAAGCCGAGATCAAAAAAATCGCGCCAAAGTCGCTCAAAAATCAAGGTCATGTTGACTGTTTTCTTCGATTATCGTGGTGTTGTGCATTATGAATTCCTTCCAACCGGTCAAACAGTCAACAAGGAATATTATTTGAACGTTATGCGTCGTTTGCGTAACGCTATCCGCCTAAAAAGGCCGGAATTGTGGAAAGACAATTCTTGGTTTTTACACCACGATAATGCACCATCCCATACTGCCCTCGTAATTCGTGATCATTTCGCCAAAAACTCAACCCATATCGTTCCGCAACCATCGTATTCACCTGATCTGGCGCCGTGCGACTTCTGGCTGTTCATCAAACTCAAAAGACCGTTCCGGAGACACCGTTTTTATACGATAGAGGAGATTCAAGCCGCAGCGGAGACGGAACTGAAGGTCATCCCGGAAAGTGACTACAACCAGTGTTTCGAAGATTCGAAAATCGGTTGGCATAAGTGCATTGCATCGGGATGAAATTGATTTGGAAGAATAAATAAAGAATTTTCAAAATAAATACAATGTCATCTTATTTTTTCGGCATACGATTTGTTAGAAAAACCAAAATTATTATACATAGTCATTATATAAAATCAGCCGGATGTTTGAAAACCTTGGTAATGGTTATATGGGGGCTAGGTCAAGTTTTCTCCCAATTGTATCCATTTTAGGCAAAATGATATACTGTTATGAGTTAAATACGTTCTGAAATTTTCATTGAGATAACTCAAATATGGCCGGTATATCTGGCACAAAGTCACCAGGAAGTTCGAAAATCATAAGGTATATGGAAGCTCAGGAAAGTATTGGCCCGATTCCACCCCCTTTGGATACACAGAATTACTACTGCAGGAAAACGATTCTGCCTGAGTCAAAATCGGTTTGATCGGGATATCGGTTTGCTATGGAATTGCACCAAAAAGTGGGCGATGCACGCCCATAGTCCAATTTTTACCCCGGTCCCTATAAAGCCTTGTTATAACAACCCGACGGCAAATTTTTACGTTTCAGGCGTATTTAGTTATTGATTTATCGCGCTTTTAGTAGTATATGGGGAGTGAGCGGGGTTTTCATCCATTTTCACACTACCGGTAGTAGTTCTTGTAATATTCGTGCTGAGCGAATTTGGTTGTTGTAACTTTAGTGGTTTAGGAGATATATATGTACATTAAACATATTAGGGGGCGTTACCCCGCCCATTCTTTCAACATTTTTTATCCACAGGTGCCCCTTGCTACTGCGATCCACTGTGCCAAATTACAGTTTTACAAGTATATCTTAATTTAGTCCTAGTTATGGCACTTTATAGATTTTCGGTTAATGGCGATTTGTGGGCGTGGCGGTGGTTCGATTACGCCCAAATGGGCGAACTCGATTTTTTTTGTACTAAGGTGCCCACGTACCAAGTTTCATCAAGATATTTAAATTTTTACTCAAGTTACAGCATGCACGGAAGAACGGGCGGGCGGACAGACAGTCAACCGGATTTCAACTTTTCTCGTCATCCTGATCATTTACTATTGTGAACATTGAAAAGTGAATTTTTAATTTATACTGACACGTGTTTTTCGAAACGGTAAATTTGTTCTGTAAGTTGGTAGTACTGTTAGTGACATCAATGCTAAATTTCACGTCAAAATATTTATTAGTATTTGAGATACGCGTCGTTTTGTTAGGCCCTAAAAGTGAATTCTTCGATTTTTACTATGTCTGAATTTATTGAACAAAGAAGTGCGAAAATGCACCATCTCATACTGCATTGACTATTCGTGATCAGTTCGCCAAATTTTCAATAATATCGTGCCGCAATCACCGCATACACCTTCGTGTAACTTCTGGCTATTCAGCAAATTCACATGACCACTCCGAGGACACCGTTTTGATTCAATTGAGGATATAAAAGCTGAATGGAAGAAGGCTCTGATGGCCATCACGATGGAGGATTTTTCCAAGTGCTATGATGACCAGAAAATTCATTGGCATAAGTGTATTGGAGCGGGAGGGGATTACTTTGAAGGAGCTGAAATAGACAAAATTCACCTTTCAACCTGATCACATTAGTATACATATGTATATACTAGGCCGAGTCGATTTGTGGGGAGGCAAAAAAATCGGCGATTTTTAAATCGACCCGCCCTAGTATATACCCTATACCTATCTCGGGCAATTTTAGGTGATACGAACAACCGTTAGGTGAACAAAACTATAATATAAACTATACTAGAATATAAAAACAACTTGTTGAAGCCTGAAATTGAAGCGATATTTGCTTTCAACAAGACGGCGCCACTTCCCACACAATTGCTTCAATCAATGGATTTATTAAGAGAACACTTCATGTTTTATTCCAATCGATTGGCCACCAAGATCATGTGATATCATAGCGTAGGGCTTTCTCCTGTGGGCATATGTAAAGTCTTAAGTCTATGCGGACAGACAATCCCGCTTCGATTCAGGTCTTGGCACAAAACATCACGCATGTCATTCGCTGGTTACTAGTCGAACTGCTGGAACGAGTCATCGAAAATTGGTAATAAGCATTGTCTATTGATTGGAAGTTTCTGTGTTTTTCCTTTAAATTTTCCCGTTGAGGATGACGCTGAACACACATTTTTCAAATGCTTGCGCTGGCAAACACAGCGAAATAGGCTCCACATTTTAGCCCCCCTGAATACGGACAACATAACTGTCATGCTTCACAACATGAAAAACTGGAAAACCTTAAAGTTACATAGAAAACGGGAATTGGATGCAGGTAAAACTGTGTAAGTCTTAAGACGAGAATTATGGAACGCCACCACGAGGTACTGCCAAAGAGGTCCGGTCCTGTGGTTGCCTAGAGAATGTTTTAGTTGACTGCAAGTTACATATACTTTATTTCTCAAACTCCCACGTAAAACATAACATCCAGAAGGCTTTCAACAAAAAGTCCAATTTATATTATTTGCAAAGAAAAAAGTTTATTTTCTTTATTCACAATCGTTTTGCAGTTTTTTTTTTGCTTTTAGATGATACTTAATAGTTGTTTTTATTTTGTTATTGTTTCGTACAAATGATATATAAGTATGTATACATAACTTAGAACTTATAATGTAATAAATCCATATTTTTAAATGTAAATTTTGTGTTTAAAGTTTTCTTTATTTTTTGTTTTTGTTTTTAAATTAGCAATTTCAGTTGCAGTTGCAGTTCGTTCGATTTCGTTTATGCTTTTTTGTTTTTGTAAAATTTTTTTCTTTAGGGAATAAAAATTTAAAATTCCTTTGCATGCTGCCAAAATGGGTAACCGCCTAAAGGATACCATACATTTACAGTAATTTAGCATTTTTTGCGGCTTTTCTTATGCTTTACACAAACTGTTTTTGTAGAGTTCATTTTTTTTTTTGATTTTTTGAATTTTCGTTTTTGGTCTCAAATTACAAAAATTGAAACAATGCAAAGACAATAATTAAATAATACATTACAAATACACAAACAGTTGTGTGTGTGTGTGTGTGTATGCTGCTGTGCCTATACATACATATGTACATATGTATGTATTTTGTACGTTATAATCGTATTTTTATATGTGTATGTGTGTGTGTTAGCTTACTATTGTGGCTTAAATAAATAAAAGGGGTAAGGGGGGCTATGGTAGAGTTGCTTTGGAGAAATTATACAAATTCAGTTGCAACCATTGTCAGGTCTAACGGTGTATACATATATGTGTGTGAGAATAGTTTTAGGAAATGCAGCTTATTTTATCGTTAGTTATTTTTAATTTCTGTGAAAGCATATAATCTTTAGATGATTTCAAATTAAAAATTTGTTCTGAAAGCAAAAATTTTATTTTTTGTCCATTTTATTTTAAAATTTGCTTAAGAAAATAAAAGAAATAAATAAGGCTGACGATAAAAATTAAAAAGTAATAATTAAAAAGATATGCACAAATTAAAACAATTTCAAAAACCTAATTAAAATTTAAATTAAAAATTTAATAAAATTAAAAAATATATGTATATGTATGTATAGATATACATACATATAAATAAAATGTTTAAAAAATATATAATAAAAAAAAATAAAAATAGTAAAATAAATAATAATGAAAACAAAAAATAATAAAAAAGCAAAAGTAATAAAAGAGCGTAAACAAATGTAAAAAAAAATAAAAAAAACTAAAAAGCGTTTGTAGGTAATGTTTTTGTTTAACACTATAACCAACAAAAATAATTAAGAAAAAATAAAAATAATGCAAAATTTAAAAAAAAATAATGCAAAAAAAAAAAATTTAAAAAAAAATAATTATGAAAGTTATAAAAAAAAATTAAATTATACAAAAATAATTAGAGAAATATAAAAAAAAATGATTAAATACAAAAAAATGCCTGCATATAATTTTTTTAAATATTTTAAAAATTGATTTTGGTAAACAAACAAAAAAAGGAACTACAATAAAAAGTAATTAAAAATATATGGTATTAAATAAACAAAAAATTAAATTATTTTGTAAATATTTATAAAATAATAATGTTACATTTATAAAATAATGCCTGAAGGTAATGTGTAGTTTTTTGTTTTTATTTTGAAAAGCAAAACAGACAATATATGTGCATACATATGTACATATATGTTGGGGGGCAAACAAAAAAAACAAAAACATATATTTTACGGGGAATTATAGTTTTACAAATAAATGCGTTTGGATCAAGGCCAACTAAAGTCCTTTTTTGAATATCGTTTTAATTTTTTTAAAGTGTGTTTTTTAAAGAAAATACTAACAATTATACGTAACATAACATGAGTGTAATTATAGAATAGGCTATACCAAATAAATGATAATAAAAAAAGAAAAAAAGGACAAAAAAAAAATAAAAAGATTAAAAAAAAAAATAATAATAAAATAAAGAAAATTAAATAAGCAATGTTCTTAAAAATAAAAAAATTTATAAAAAATGTAATAAAAAATATAAAAAAAATTAACCTAATAATTAAAAATAAATAAAAATTAAAAAAAACAGGAATAAAATTTAAAAAAAAATTTAAAAATAATAAAAATAAATCATAATATATTAAATACAAAAAATATTACTTATAAAAGTTTGCATGCATAAATTATAAGACACTTGCAATAAATGTAAATGTATAAATGTGTTTACGCTGTGTTATTGTGATGCTTACGCAGTTTTTCTTATACTTTTTTCAATAAATTTTTAACTTTTATTTTATTTTGCTATTTTATGTCACCCACTACTTCGCCTCCACAGCAATATTGTGTACCGTTTGCAATTCCGCAAGCTAGAATGCGCCCTCATGCCACACTAACGGTGTGTAATAACATACAATTTTTTTTGCTTTGTTTTATTTGTTTTTGCATATGCATATGTATATATGTATGTATATATTTTTCTTAATTTCTTATACAATTTTAAGTCTCACAATACAAGTTGCGCTTGGCTTGCCGCAACATAAAAATCTCGTTCGCCAATTTCGCCCTACAATAATACCTAACACATAGAAATTATAATAAAAATATATGTATGTATATGTATAAATAACTTTTTTTGTTGCAAATATTTACAATTGACATTATCAATTAATGGTAATATAATCAAAAAACAAAATGATACCCTGTAAAGAGTTGTTTTCAACCTTAATGCTAATTTTTTTTTTGTCGAAATTTCTATTAACGCTTTTTGAAAACTGAAAATGACAAACTTTAAACATTTTTTGCTTTATTTTGTTGGTTTCACTGCTCCGCACACATACACATTCTTTATTCTAGACTATGCTAAGCGCCTATATGTAGATTTTTAACTATTCTTCAATTTTAATTTTAATTATTTTTTATTGTAATTTTAATTTTAATTATTTTTTATTGTATTTTAATTATTTTTATGTTTAATTATTTTTTATAGTACAACTATTTTTATTTCTAATAATTTTTGTATTGTGAAAGCATACTGTGAAATCATAATTAGATTTAATATATATTTGTTTACATAATTTTTAAAACATACACAGTTAAATTATTACAGTTACTTAATAATTTTGTTTTTTATAAATTTTTATCAATCAATAATTTTTGTTTACACTTTTAAGTCATTTAACTTTAGTTATGTGTGTGTCTGTTTGTGTATATTATCAATTAGTTAATCAATTATAACATTAAGTCATAAAGTTGTTAATATTTTAAATAGCAATATTACATATACATATGTATGTATGTATATATGCATATATTTTTTATTTATTTAATTTTTTACTCAATAATAAATACACTTTGTATAGACATAATAAAATTCTTCTGCTTTCTTCAGTTGTTTGCCACAAACACATCAGCAATGTATAATTTTTTGCTTAATTTCTTTTATAACATTTCGCCTACATATTTATATAACTAAGTATATGCTTTCTTCATATATATGTATATGTATTTATGTTTAGTTTAGTAGTCAATAAGTAAAACTAAGTTAATTAAGTTTCCATTATAATCACGTTTTGTTAATTGTGTGGTGTGTATGTGTATGTGTGTGTGTGTTTGTATATGTGTGTAATTATATATATTAAATGAAAAATAAAAATTATTATTGGTGAATACTGACATGTCTGCAATCTATCAATAATATCAACATATTCGATTAAATCGTCCGCGCGTGTCGCTTGCCGCATGCTGCAAACTTTTATCACACTAGTGTAGCGCGGAGTTTAATGTGTCTAACAAAGGGTCTACAAACCATTTTTGATTTTATAATGAGCACTTGTTGCTCACCCGCACAGGCGCATGTATATACAAATATTATGTGTTTTTTTTTGCACTGCACTTTGCAATGGCCGAAGCTCTCTTTCATTTTTGTTATTGTTCTGTTACATTTGTTTCGTTTCGTTTTCTTTATAACGCTTCAGTTTAAGTACTTTCGGCAACGCTTGGAACCACAGGAACAGGGTATCTTCTCATCCTCGAAGGGAAATTTGTAATCATAGGTTAGCTCTTCGCCTTGTACGATGCGTCGCAAGGCGAATATAATTATGTGTTTATGACCGAGTATATCCACCACTTTGGAGTAGCAATTGGGCTGGAAAAGGAGGAAGCGTAAATTAGCCTTAATATATAATTTACGATGGCAAAAATTTAACACACAAAAAGTAAATATTGTCTACTTATAAATAATTATACCCTGAACAGGTATTAAGTTTGCCACGAAATTTTTAACTCTCAGAAAGAAACATTGGAAATCATATAAAGTATATACTTTGTGACAAAAAAGTACCCGGAAATGGAAATAAAAAGCGATATATTTAATTATTCATTAATATTTATTTTGTCGCCTTCAAAGTAATCCCCAGCAGATGTAATACACACACGAAATTTGGTTAGAAATACAAAATTTGTGACAAATTATTTTTTCGATATTTTTATCCATTGTAAAAACATAAACAGCGTTGGTCTGAAAGGTAGCTCAACGTGGTTTCTGAAAGGTAGCTCAACGTGGTTTCCTAACCTAAAATATTATAAATTTCCGATTAAATCAGAGTCGAGTAATTTACTGTGGATACCTCCAAGGACACGCGTTAGTTTAGATATTTGCCAAATAGTAATAAAAAAAGTGAATCAGATTGGAAGCATACCGAAAGAATCAGAATTTTTTCCCACGATAGTCGGGTTTAGGTAACCGTCGGCTAACGGCTGTCAACTCGGCACCATTTCTCGAAATTACTACAAGAATGTTTACTGCCGTTACTGAAACAGTTATAACTTTTCATCTGAAGACAGATAATCTTCGCATGCTTCTTCAAATCTCTAGAACAGCTCCAACATATCTACCATTAGATGTGATCGATATATGTATATATAATGAACACAACAACAACAATAGCAGCAGCAAGGAGTTAAAAATTGATATTCTCACGGATCTGAGCAATATATACTATACCTACACAATAACAGCAAGGCCCTGCTTTAAAATTGTCAAAAAAAAAAAGTCAGGAACGAAACGATCTCAACGATATTTTTTAACACGATCACTTAAAATACATGCCTACAATATTTCTTTTTAAGAAAATATTTAATATGCTAATCTTTAATAAGATCAAGTAGTATAAACTCTACATGCATTATCCAACAAGTGAGTCGTCGGTTTTATTAAAAGTGAATCGTTTTTGCTTCAAGTCTGTACTCACCTCACACGAGTGATTTATGAAACGCGCCGCATTGCCGCGCATAGTTGCGTCCACCACCAAATTATCGTCAATCTTAAACATATAGCAGCCAATGCCACGACTGTTGTAGTTGCGTTCGCGCTTGTCGGTTAAAGTGGAACGTATCAATTCGCCAGCATATTCAATAACCATTTCGCCTGTGTAAACCAAAATACAAAAAATTTAGTAAAAATGAATAAAATTTGATGCAAAAGTGCAACCAACCCGCTTCGATGTCTTTCGTGCAGTAGAGACCGCGTCCGTGTATGTGCGAGCGGAAGACGCCAACATAATCTTTGTAGGTTTCCTTGAGTGTACGATATTTCATAGCCATCGGTAGATTACTGCCCGTGCCGCGTCTGAAAATGTAAGTGCATTTAATAAAAATCAAAGCATTAACGGTTTATTTGCAACACACTCACCTTGGTATAAGCTCAGTGTCGGAGGGCTGCACAAACACCTGTATGGGTTGTTTGCGATGTCTGGATGCCAACCAGCTGAACATGTCGTATTCGGAGCGCGTCGCATATGGCTCGCAGCGTGCAGAATCGTATGGATTCTCCTGCAGCTCATCCGGATCGGACGCATAGTCAAGTGAACCGTTCAGTTCAATATTGCTGCCAGCCAGCGTGGCGCTCAACAATGCAGCGTTATTGCCGGCCGTCGATGATGCGCCGCCATTTGTTGCGCCTGTGTGCGTATTTGTTGTTGTGCGCTTATGGTATTTAGGCGTATATTTGGTGCAACGCTCTACGCCCGGCAACTGCTCAATTAGATACTTCAGCGCATTCGTCTTCAGACCCATCATTTGCACACCGGCCATATCGGCGAGTGGACCCTCTGGCAACGGCGACAAGCCGTGTGCGCGACGTGCAACTTGTACTGCCTCGAAAACTTTCTCCCAAATATCAGCAATCGAGCTGGATTTATAGGTGAAGCCATCCTCGCTTTGTATCTCGTAGAGCAAGTGTGGGCCACTGATTTTCTTCGGATCTCGTTGTGGTGGCGGCGGCGGTGGTGTCGGCTTGCGTGTCGCCAATAAAGGCTCTTGTGTGCGTGCGGCCAGTGCGCCGGTCCGCTCTACTTCGTCACATTGTCGCGCAGCGCTGAGGTTTCCATTCGTGGTATTCATAGCCATTGACGTTAGCACTTTAGGCGCAAGTTTCGGCAAATCGAAGTTAGTGCCTATCACTTCGAGCGAGCCATTTGGCATGTGCGCGCTCATCTTGGCGGCCATTTGTGTGATGTATTCCGTAGCGGCAGCTGCCACATCGGCATTATCATCAGCGTTTACGCTTGTGTTGTAGTTGTTGGGCATGCCATTCTGATACTTGATAGTGTCGGCAGCCATTTTGGCGCTGACGCCTGACATGCCACTTAGATAGCTGACGTTATTCAACTCAATATTGGTCGCTTCTGCTGTGGTGGCCGTGGCCAGTGAGTCCGCACAGTCTTCATTCGTTAAATTATCGAGTATTTTGCTAATTTTTTCTTTCACAGCGGGCTCATCACTGTCGGACATATCGTGATCGCCATCTTCTGTGGGCATTTTCAAGCTAAAACCATCATCATCTTCGTCCTCATCCTCCTCATCGTCGTCCTCATCATCATCCATGTCGTCCATACAATCACCATCATGCTCACATATATCACTGCCAGCCAGCGCGTCCACGTGACCATTGAGCGTATACGTTTCCTCCGGTGTGGGCGTTAGCTCTTTGGGCTTTTCGTTTGCCACCAGACAGGTGCCAGTGTACCGCGGCAAATTGTTGTGCACCATTTCCTGCAGCTGTTGGCAAGTCGTCGACAGCGTGGTCTCGGTTTCAATTAAGTCCAAGTCACACTTGATGCTGTCGTCGACGAAGTGCGGCTCCGGCGATAGCGACTTCATCATGATTGCCGTTTCTTGGTGGGGCTCATGCAGCTGCATTTGCATTACCTGTTGTTGTTGCTGCTGCTGCTGCTGGTGGTGGTGTTGTGGTGAGTGCAGCATGTGCAGCATTTGCTCATCTTTCTTCACCTCGGCCTCATAATAGATTTTGGCGCTGTTCACCGCGTTCCTGCTGTCATAGCACTTGGCGTCCACAGCGTTCATAACGGACATCTTCGGCATGACACCGGTGGGCGGCTTCACTTGCAGCGGCGGCGTTGTGGCGACTATGTGCTCTTGCCGCTGCTGCATGGGTAGCACACGATTTGTCGGACGGGAACCCATTGTGGTTGTCGTGGCGTTGCTATTACTGCCGTTGTTGCTGTTGTTGTTGTATTGCAGTGTTTGTTGCAAGGGATTCACGATGTTCGTCGGCACGTTGACATTGCCGAACGCCGAATTCGTGTATTGCAGACAACGCGCATTGCCGTTGTTGTTGCTGCTGTTGGTAATGCCCGCCAGAGTTGCATTAGTGTTGGTGTGCGCTGCCGCTAAAATGCTGTTCTCCTGTTCATGCGGCTGTTGTTGCTGCGGCGTGGGCGGCGGAAAACTCTCCACCTGCTCCAAGCTTAGACTATTAAACTCTATCTGTTGCGTGTGTGGCAACTGCGGCTGCTGTTGCTGATGGCTACAGTCGTAGCTGTGCGTCATATTGCCGTTGGTAAGGTGCGGCGCGGGGGGATGTTGCTCCTCCGGTGCGACACCGCCACTGCTGTACATCGTTGTGGGCGCATTGTTGTACGGTTGTTGTGGCACTACTGGCGCCTCGGCGAAATGTTGCGGCTGCAACGACGGGGCTGGCTGCTGGTATTCGAGCAATTTGTTGCTGTTATTGCCGTTGTTGTTGCCGGTGCCGTGTGGCATTGGCATGGTGGGCGCTGGCACGGTGGCTGGCGTCAGATTATGACTCGGCTCCGTGGCAAATTGTGGTGGCTGCACTTGCGACTGCGGTTGCTGTTGTTGCAGTGGCTGCTGCTGCTGTTGCTGTGGCTGTGACAAGCACATCTGCGCTGTTTGTGGTTGTGGTTTCAGCATTGCCATTTTCGTCGCTTGCTGCGCGGGCGCCTGCGGCGTTTGCAATTGCTGCTGCTGCGGTTGTTGCAACTGTTGCTGTTGCTGCTGCTGCTGCAGCAGTTGTGACTGCGTTGACTGTTGTTGTTGTTGTTGCTGCTGCTGTTTGTTCACTGTGTTTGCAGCCGTCTTCAGCACTTTCGGCTTCACCTCTGCCTTATTGGCGGTGATTGGTCGGATCAGGTTAGTTTTGCGCGCTGCTGTCGTCATCGTTGCCGGCACGCTGGACAAGGCCTTCACCGTTGTCGCCTGATTGATGCTGCTTGTCGTTGTTGTTGTAGTAACTGAAGTTACAAATATGGACACGGCTGCCGTGTCGGTGTGGTTGGACACTTTGCTGTAAGCAACTGTGTTGGACTGCTGCGGCGTTGCTGCTTTCGTGACTGGCGTCAGTGTGATATGCGCTTCAGCTGCTGCTGCCGCCACCGCTGTGGCTGTGGCTGCCACGTTGGCTGCAACGTTTCGTGCATACGCTTGTTGTTGTTGCTGCTGCGCCTTGTTGTTGTTACTCAATTTGGACGCCTGCTGCGTGGATTGCGTCACTGTGGTGGGCAACACCTTATTCACCACTTGCTGCGGCTGCACCTTCGTAACGGTCGACATTGGCGTGGCCTTTACTGCGTTGCTGCGTTTTACCTGCGCAACCGGTGGCACCTTTGCTGTAACTACGTGCACATTGTTGTTTGATTGCTGTGTTTGGTGTTGCTGCTGTTCAACCAATTGTGGCTGAAATTGGAATCTGGATGTTGTCACAGTTGGCGTAACGGTCGCGGCCGTCACTGTGGCGGAGACGCTATTTTCGGTTGTTTGTAGGCGGAATATTTGTTGTTGCTCGTTGGTTTGTAAATCATTGTTTTGTGTGGTTTGCTGTTGTTGTTGTATTACCGCGGCAGCATTAAGGAAATTCGGTTGTTGTGTTGTAGTTTGTGGTTGTTGCTGTACGATTGTTGGCGTCGTATCGACATTGTTGAGTACAACATATCCAGTTGGTATATCCACAATGGGCTCGATTTTGCTGGCCTAGAGACAGATAAATGTGAGATGTGTTAATATGTCTTAAGTGAGGTTATGTGTAATTAAAAACCATTAGGTATTTTACGTGAGGAGCAAATATTTATATAATCAGAGGAGCACCGAAAACTAAATGTAATACTGTAAATGAGAGTTTACCATAAGTTAAATAACTGTTTTATTTTAACAATCAATATAAAATTCTCTATCGAAAAAATTTAACTTATTTATCGTCTATCCTCTTCAATGAAATGCTTCTCATAAACAATAAAATCATATTGACGCCTTTTACAATGCCTAGGCACTTCTCGATGTTATGTTAGATGTTCTCTAGTGACTTTTAGAACGCTCTAGGCACTCCCCGATGTTAAGTTAGATATTCTCTAATTTGGCTTTTTAGAAAGTTTTAAGAATTTTTTACTCTCTTTGAGCGATCTCCCGCTCTTGGCATATTTTTGAAAAGTATTTTTCCTTTTCAGAAATCTACGTGGAGTTTTAACAATACTTTTTTCAGACCAGAAGAAAAATTTTTAATAATTTGAATTTTATCGTGGCTGGTCTTTGAATCAGCGACTGCTGAGTGGTAGTTATGTGTAGGGAAAAGGTTAAGTAATATCTTTTTCTGATGTCAGAAGTTTCCCTCCTTAAAATAACTCCTTATACTTCTGATATAACTCGCGTTGCTTACGGTAATATAGATTCCAATTAAGACTTGTGTAAGGCAAGGATTTTGGCTTTTCAATTTATGCTAATCAGATTGCAGTCTCTAAACATAATTTTACTTTTCATAGGGAAGTACGTACCTGGAAAACCTGCGTGGTGGTCGCTGAAAAGCTGGCATTCTGACTGAGCACCCCCGGCATGGCGGTGGACACGAATTGCTGTGAAGACATTACCGTATTCTGCACAATCGTCTCCAGCCCATAGTACATGGGTTGGGTGGAGAGTATGACTTGTGGTGCGGCCGCATTCGAAGCGGCTATCATCTCCAAACCCGTCGCACTGCCACCAATTATCACCTGTTGCTGATGTTGTGGATCTGCTGTTGTCGCTATGACATTGCCGCCCAATTGCAGCGTTTGCGGATTAATGAGCGTACCGATCACTTGCGGTTGCGGGGGCGCCGGCGTTGCGGTTGCTATATTTAACGGTGTAGCGGAGAGCATTTGCAAGCCGGTCGGCGTCTGGGTAGTGGTAAGCATCAGATTACCGCTGGCGTCGGTTTGAAGAAATGCGCCTTGTAGAAATTGATTTGTCGGCGCCGGTGCTGCGGTTGCCGTTATAAATGGTGTCGCCTGTGCTTGGGGCTTAAAATCATTAGCTGTGGGTATGGTCATGTATTGCACCTGCGGCGTTTGTGTGCCATCGGTCGTCACAAACGAAATGATATTCTGTGGCACCGTAGCATTCGGCGCGCTCAGCTGTTGCATGACGATCGGCTGTTGTTGCCCGTTGCCGGTTTGAAAGAGCAACTGCGGCTGTTGGGCGGTGGTGGTGGCTGCCGTCAAGCCGGCGGCCTGCATTTGTTGTAGCAAATTCTGATTGAGCAATTGTGTGGCGTTGTTGCCGGTATTTAGCACTGTGATGGGCGTGGCTGTGGGCAACGACTGTATGGAGGGTTGTGAAACTGTTACAGTGGCTGCGTTTAACTTTGACTGTATTGGTTTTACGGTTTGGCTGTTGGCCTTCAGCTTATGCTTAGCAGCTGTGGCTGCTTGCTGCGCTGATTTGGTGGCAACCGTTTTTAACGGTTTGCCACTCGCGATCGGCAGCACAATTTTCTTGTCGCCACTTGTCGTCTGCAGTGTTTGGAAGGCGTTGAGTCCTTGCAGCAACGGCTGGTTGGTCATTGATTGTGTTGTGACGCCCGAAGGTAACTGTATGATCTGTTGTGTGCCATCAGGTGACGAGGAGACGGCGATGAGCTGCGGCTGCTGTTGCGCGGCCTGTACCGTGGTGGTGCCAAAGCCGGCAGTGGGCGCCAAGGTGTAGGTGCCATTCAAATTTGCCGTCAAACCTTGTAGCGAATTCAGTAGCTGTACCTCATCGGTGCTTGATGTGGTTGGATTTGCTGGTGAAATGAAGAAACCGCCACCAAGTGGCTGGGGCGCCTGCAAGCTTTGCAGTTGTATATTCTGCAAACCTTGTATGTTTTGTAAGGTCTGTATATTTTGCAGCCCTTGTACGCTCTGGAAACCATTGCTCATATTTGCTATAGGTATGCCATTGATATTCGCCTGTATGCTGCCGAGTGGTATGGCCTGCGAGAAGGCTTGTAGAAAGGGCAAACTGTTGGCGCTGCTGGTGAGCGTAGTTGTGCGTTGTGCCTGACCCAGTTTGCTCAGATCGATGTTGGCATCCATTCCGGCCAGCGGTGGACTGCCGTTTACTGCAGAACCCGGCGAGCGCGAGGTGGCCTCGGATTCGGATTCACTGGTCGAGAGCGGTTCACAGGTGGCAAGATGCCGTTGAAAGGACTCATAGTTGCGGTAGGTGCATTGGCAGCGTTCACACTTGACGGTGCCGGTGAACTGCGCGTCACTAGTGATGATGCGGTACTCGGTAATCGAGTCATCTACACCGTCGACTTGCATCAGCTTAATTTTCGTGTCATCTTTTTCATCGGCTGTATGCGGCTCTATGTAACGCTTAGCGGCGCTCCATGTGAATTGCTTTGTGCGTAGCGTTGTGGCACATTCCGATTCGCTGGAAACCGACTGGCGACGTGAAGCGCTCACAGCAATTGCTGCATTGTCTTTCTTTGTGCGGTGTTGGCTCAGACTCTGCAGGATGCTCTCCGTAAGACGTAGCTCGGGTAGACCTTTGTTTAGTTTGCGTTTTTTAATCGCCGCAGCTGCCGCGGCTGTGTTGGCGCTTTCAAACTTGCTGAAGGTTTTCTTGCGCAATTCGGCGGTGCTGCGTTGCAACTCCGAGGCGCACATTGCACGCTTCAACTGTGTGCTTGTGGTGCGTGTACACGACAGTAACGCGTCCTCCACATGACCTATGGCTATGTTGGTATTGGTGGACGAACAAGAATTGCTGAGCTCCAATTGTTTGCTGAGTGACGAATTCGCCGTATCCTCATCCGACACCTGTGCGCTAGAGGCGCTACAATTACCACTATGGGCGGCATTTGATGCAGATAAGGCGGCTGCAACAGTTGTTGAGTTAACAGCGCCGTCTTTCGACTGTTCATTCAGATACATCTCAGCCGTTCTGCCCTCACTTGTGCCGCACATCTCCTCATAAATCATACATTTCGGAAAGATATCAAGCATTGAAATGCCGTCCAGCAAATCGTGTGGCAGATCTTCGAAAATGGCATCCTTAATCTCCGGCGGTAATAAGTCGGCATTGGTTTGCGGCTCTTCTTCGGTATTTTCATCTGGTGCTGGGCAAGAATTCTGGCTCTGTATTAAGTACTCGGGCAGCAATTTTGTCAGCGTTGAATTGCGCAACTCAACCGCGTCGTAGTCCGTCAATTCACCACGCGCCAGACTGCTATGCCAACAGGCGATTTGCGCCAGGCCCAGCTGAACCAGTGAAAGATTCGGATTGCTGTGATCCACCGTAAAGTTGCGACCGGCATCGAGCGCTGTCAATGTGGAATAGTTATTTTGTACAACTGTGCGTACCGTATACTCGACGACCTTCCATGGTTCCTTGAAGGACCAGTATAAACGTGAGCAGATAAAGTTAATCGGTATAATAGCCTCATAAGTATCGGAGAAACGTGGAAAGACACTGCCCAATTGCTTAACTTCTAGCGAGCCGATATGAAACTGTACTTTGCAGGGCTCCAACAGCTTCTTACGCTTACGATCTAGTTCCACATAGACGGGACGCGCCACCTCGAAATTCGTCTCGATTGTCAGTGACGAATTGCTGCGTAGCGCATTGCGCGCATGCTCCGGACAGTAAACTGACTTATCGGTGAGAAACGCACAGGCGATGTTGCGTGCGCATGAGTAGTGATAATGTTCACCGCACGATTTCACATTGCAACCGACGGTCGCGCCACGTCCCCCACAAACGGTGCACTTTATCATACGTCCCCGCGCAATGGCGCTGTGCACATTCTGCAAAGAGCCATCGATTTCCTCAAACACCTCAGCGGACCACATGGCGCAGTTCGTGTGTACCCAGCAATCATGACCGCAGTAGAGTAGCCGCGATTCTTCGTTGAAGAGACCCTCACCGGATTTGCGACAGAAAAGACAGGTACGCAGATCGTCACGCGGTTTCAACGAGTACAACACCTCTTCGATATCGTCGGGCAGATCGATGACCGAACGATTGTGCGCTTCTTCGACAAAATCATCTTGTGCATCCATTGAATTGCCCAATGAATAGGAGCAGGACTCGTACATGTCTTCTTCGAGCGCGTCGGTGCAGGCTTTTGTTTCGTTTTGAAACCACGGGAATTGCTCACTCAATATTTCATTATATGCAATTACCAATTCATCACAGTTCACACTCTGGATGACATTGATCATGTCGTAATTGAATTCGGCTAGCGAAACATAGTCGTTATTGTTGATTTTCTTTTTAATATCCATTAGACTAAGCGTGTTTATTTGCGCGCTGCTATTGACATACACACTATTGTAGCTTGACGTCTTTAGCTGGCAAGTGCATTTGTCTTGCAGCTTGCCTTCACTGGGTTTATCCTTGAATTCATAGACATCGCTGCATTGAGAATCACCATCGCTACCCGCTAACGAGTGTGGCAAGCGCTCGGCCTCATTGCTGAATTGTAGACTCTTCGGCTGTGCGCGATGGCTTGACTGCGCTGTGCTATTACCACAAACACAACGCATCTTCTTGCGCGGACTTAGTTTAAGTAGCGTGCACGCTTGTCGCGACTTGCTCAGCAGCTTCAGCACACTCATTAGACTGCTCTTGAACTCCTCCGATACGGCCATGCGCCATTCGGCCGCCTTCATTTTGCAGTCTTCGTTACGGCGCGCACACTTCTTGCAAATGAATTCTATGGCCTCGGGCAATGTGCTCAGTAGGTTGTATTGTTCGTCGGAGAGTCCCTCGCACTTCGAATGTACCCAGTGATTGCAGTTGCCGCACTCCATCATCTTCAGATCGAAATCGTTGTCATCGTAACACTTCTGACAGATCGGACAGTAGTTGCCGCGCTTCCGCAGTTTGAAGCAGGGCGTGCACATGGGCAGATTGCCGACGAATTTCGAAACTTTCGTTGTGGCGCAAGACTTGCATTTGAGACAATTCACACAGATGAGTGGGCGGTCGGCGCCCAGTAGGCGCTTACTAGTGCCCAGACATGTGGAATGATAGTTCTTTTGACATTTCTGACATTTTACCTTCGAACCGGACGACATATTGCACGTGTAGCAGACAGTACAACGTGGACAAAGCCAATTAAGGCGATTTGTAATTTGATTTAGTTGCTCGGGTGTGGGCGCAGCGGTGCTGTGACCCATTGTCGAAATATCCATGAAGCTGAGCATGGTGTCGTCCAATGAGGAATGCTTCAAATTATACTCATCCATTACGCAATACTGATGATATGGCTCACAGCAGCAGGCGCAGAAGATCAGTGGCTCTAAGCCGGCTGAACCGCAGAGGAAGCAGAGTGCGCGCTGTGCTACCGTTTCGGTGACGATTAGGCCGAAGCCGCTTTGACACACTTCAGCTGGATCGTAGTTCTCCCAAAAATCGATTGAGATCAATGTTTTCGGCCTTTGTGGCTCTTTGCGACGCAATAACTGCTGTTGCTGTTGTTGTTGATATGCTATGTTGGCGTCGCTGCTGATTTGACGTATCGGCTTTTTGCCGAAAGTCGTAGCGTAGGAGGACGTTGTAGTGTTGCGTTGTATTTGCAAGTTAATATTACTCGTGTTTGAATTACGTGTGACCGCCTTGGAAGGCTGCAGTGGCAACAAGGACTTCTCAGTTGCTTCGACTGTTGTTTCATCGACAGCGCTAACCTCTTTCTTCTCAGCTGTTGTATTGTTGCTGATTTTCGGCGTTTTGGCCGCAGGTTGCCCGGCATTCGGTTCAGCCTTTGGTGCGCTACTTTCGATAACTGCCGCGGTCTTAGCGCTTTCATTTGATTTCGCCGCAATTGGTGGCTGTGTAGGCTGCGCGGTTGCCTCAGGTTGCTGCGCCACCGTTTTCTTATTAGGAGTTTCCTCTGCGCTCTGAATTGTTATCGGATCTTTTGTTGGCTGAATTTTGTGCGTGTGCGGCGTTTCAGCTGTTGTTGTGGTGGTCGTGTCCTCATTACTACTTTCGATTACAATTTCATCGGGTTTAGCGGGTGTTGACGTTAAGTCTGCCTGTGTTTCTGCAGTCACCTCGCACTCGGCTATGGTAAGTCTATCTTCGTCATCCTCTTCGGTTTCTTCGCCGAAGGTGGCCAACGGCTGTCCAAGCACAATCGACGCACTGCGACAGACATGCTTTACGCGCGGCCCCTTCAAGTCGATGCGCTGGCGTTTCAGCTCACTGGTTGCTGTTGTGGTTGTGCTGCCAGTTGTGGTTGTAGCAGAGAGAGTTTGCGTGCTGCTAGCAACTAACGCTGTGCTACTCGTCTCTGCTGCAGCAGCAGCAGTTGTTGCTGCCGCTGTTGGCGATAGAGATGCTGCTTTGGCGGATCTTGTGCATATCTCATTAGTCTCTGGTTTAGTGTTGACGGCTAACGCATGCGTAGCGGCCTCAGTTACCGTTACTTTATTAGTCGCCACTGACTTTTGTTGACTTGTTTCACGTTCCTTCTCCTTTTCTGGCGCTTTACAGACGCGTTCCTTTTCTTTTTCCCGCTCTTTTTCCTTCTCTAGCTTCTCTCTACGCTTGTTCTTTGCCACACGCTGTGTGTTGCTCTCAGCTGCCACCGGCTCTTGCGGTTTGGCTTCATTTTTGCTATTTATGCTGTGTGTTTTTTCGAGCTTCTCCTGTTGTTGCTGCTGCTGCAATGACGGCGTTGCCTCAATTGGACTCTTCAGGAAGAGTGGCTTCTCCAGTATTGGCGGTCGCAGTATAGCCGAACTGCCGAACGTCGCATTATTCTCCGCCAGTGGATTACTTTTTAGATTCAATTTTAAACCTTCAGCTGTGGCATCCAATGTGGACTTCCAGTTGAAACGTGCCGTCCCAAAGAGTCCACCCGTCGGTGAGAGATCGGCCAAATCGGTTTCTTTGCGTGCCGCTGACTCGCCATCATCTTCGTGGTCACGCTCCCGCTTTGCCTCTACTTGCTTGAGCAGTGAATGTGGCAAGGCGGCGCTCAAACTCAATTTGTCACCGGGTGATAATTGTAGAGTTTGCAGACACTTTTTCAGCCAGCACGATGTACAGCGTTCTTTGTAGATCTTTTTGAAATTCTTGATATGAATTTTGGTATGCGGCTGCAGTGCGCAATTACCTAGAGAACAGTGTGTGGGGAGGAATAGGAAAATTGGTTGCGTTAGAAGCACAGTTAATATAGTTAATTTAGCGCTTACCATCTCCCTTGCAGTGCAGTTGGGAGTTCTTCAGTGATGTATTTGAGCTGTTTTTTGAGATTTTCGAGATGAACTTGCGACAGGCGATGCACGCGGGAACACCATACTTACGTGGCTGCTGCAAGTTGCTACAATGCACGGGTGTATTGCAGACGCTGCACAGGGCGGAGGAAGAACCTGGTGGAGAGTATGGGATAATTAGAATTTTGATTTTTTTTTTATTAAATATTGTAGTGGTGAAAATTACTGTTATATAAAATAAGAATATATTGCTACTAAATTTGCGTTTTTGTAACTGAGGAAGTTTTACAAGTCAATACTTTATAAAAAAATTCGGTTTTAAAAACTAAAGTAAGAGAGAAAAGTCACGAACATTTACTATGAATTGTTCAAATAAGCATTTGCGGTTTGTTCTACGCACCTGGTGAGCTTTTGCCCAAATTATTTACACTGCTCATGCCAAAAGTGGCGCCAGCTGTGCTGCTGGGTAATGAAGACTTCAAGCCCAACATTGCTGGCTGCGTCTTCGGCACGGTAATGGACAACGGTGCTGTTGCTGGGTTATTTAAGGATTTTGTAATAGTCGCTGTTGCATTACGTTCGGCGAGCGAGTCGAATTGCAAACGTGGCTGACGCAAAACAAAACTGTTCGCTTTCAGTGAGCTGAAATTCGAACCGAATGTGGTTGCGCCGAAGCCGGAGCTCTTGTTATCCTTGCCGCTTTTGATACCTGCCGGTAGAAAAAGCATACATAGATATTAGGAATTTCACATGAACCGTTAGCTTAATTGACATACTAACCTAAAGTATCGCCAGCGCCGTTGCCTGTCTCCGTATAGTCACCCAAGCCGAAATAGTTTTGTTGCTCCTTCTTCGCTGCAGCAACGCTACTGCCACTACTTGTAGTTGTTGTTGTTGTTGATACCGCCGTCGCTGTTGTGGTTGCGTGTGTTTGTTTCGTCTTTGCATGTGACACCTTCTTGCAAATGATGCCATCTTCCAGCAACCATTTATTGGGCTTGATAACACGCGAGGAGCGTGTGCTGCGCTTTGGCAGCACAAAATGCTTATCCATCACAATTTGTTGCTCCTCCTCTTCGTCTTCCTCCTGCGCGATCTCATCTTCGTCCTCAGCAGCTTTGACATTCTCACTGTCGTCATCAACGCGAGGGAAATCGCCAGCTAGCTCCTCCGCTATAAATTCGTGTGTACCGTTTGAATCAGCGCCTTCCGCGCCATGCTCACGCTTGGGGTTTATTTCGTTTGTATAGCCGTTTGCGGTCTGCTTGCTGGTCTCGCTTAGCCTAAAGGCCACTGTGTCATGCTTGCGGTCATCGGCAAAGGCAGCTGGTGCACCAAAAGCACAAGCAAGTGCCGTACCGCCGAACACCGATGCCATTGCTGCAGCATGGCCACCAACAGCACTGGCACTACTCATTGAAGTTGTTGTTGCCGTCGCTACACCAGCACTACCGATTGTGTGACTGGAGCGGAATTTTAAGGAATTCAGTTTGTCGATATTTGAATTGTTCTTGAGTATCTCGGTTAGACGTGACGGTCGCACAATGCATTCGCCGCTGCGTGAGTACAATAACGGCCTATTCATGCACTCCTTTTTCATGATCGAGATGAGCGGCGTGCGGTTGTCGGGATTGTAGAACTTCTTCACGGCGCTCTTATCATCGCTCGTCTCGAGTATATTCTTGAATGTGACGGTCTTTTTCTGCTTGCTACCCGATGCGGTTGAGGAAGCAGACGACGAGCACGACGACGACGATGATGATGACGAGGACACGGTTGATGGCGCGGCCGTTGTGGAGCATACACTACTAACGACGGCCGCGGTTCCTGCTGCACTACTTGTACTTGCGGCTGCTTTGCTGCTGTTTTTGCCGCTTGTCGTTGTGGTTGAAGTGGCTGACTCACCAATACTGTTGTTGCCGGTCGTAGCTGCTGCTGCTGCTGTGGTCGTACTATCACTGGGCCTTTGGCTACTGCTGCAGCTGGTTGTAGGCATTTCATTCGTCTTCGTGTTGGGTTTCTGCAAGAGCGCATATTATTTGATTAGCCCGAATACAAACACAAAGGCAGACGTGTAAAGAAGGGCGTGCAAAAGGAACAATAAAAATAATATGGCAAGCGCATGGGGAAGGATATGAAAATGCCTTTATTTGCGCTGTCATTGTTGTGATGGTAAATATGTGCTCATGCGCGCATGTATAGGTGCATGCAAGTGTATGTGTGAGCACTTAAGAATGTAAACAAAGCGGGCTTTGAATAATAATATGCTTATGAAAAGGATGCATGCGTGACAAAATTGGAATGGTTGTGCTTTGGAGTGCACGCACGGCGGCAAACTCATTATGGACACTCTTGATAGAGTTCCAAATGTATACATACCTACTTATTTGTCAAGTATTTGATTTCATTCGGAGTATATGTTTCAAGTGGAAAATTAAAATTAAAATAAAGCAAGCTTAATTTTGTATTGACACAGTTGAAGAAGATAAACAAACAAAAAAATAAAAATAAAAAACCAAAAAACCAACCGATTTGAACAGTTTGTTCGGAAATTGTACCGTTGCGTTGACCAAAAATCCATAGCAAATTTCGTGCAGATATCTAGTCAAATAACTACTTGCTTTTGATCGTTCAGTTTATAAAAGAACCATATTCTAAGATGGTTCGAAAGCACCGATTCCGACAAATGATTAGTATCTTGAGGAGAAAAAGACGTTGTGCAAAGAGAAAATACGCCAGTTGTTCTTCGAAAAAGCCGAAAACAAAATCCATTAGGCTGCAAATACTGTTTATGATCCTGATACTGTAAAAGCCAATCATGGGTAGTTTTGATTTTTTCTGTTCTGTTTTAGAAAGCGTTTTGTCGAAAATAACGATTAAAATAATGGAAATCAACGAGTCCGATAATCACGTATGGACCATTTCGATTATTCAGGTGCTCAACATTGCAAGGCTGACAAAATGACGATCGATGTGTGGAAGTTACACGAGTTAAAAAAACCTCACGGGCTGAATTACCATCTGCTAATCGTAACGAAATCGATGCATTTCTGTATTGGATTGGGCAGAATCGCTGTAAGCTGACGCAAAACAGTTTTTAATTCAGAATGACTATCAAGAAATGGACCGTCTGAAGGAGGCAATGGCCCAGAAGCGGCCAGTAGGTGACGAGTCGTGTCCCTTGAAAACAACGCCACGCACACAACGCTCGCCAGAAGTCCAGGAAACTTGCTTTGGTGGTACATATGCATCTACAGTATCTCATAGTCCAGACCTGGCATCAAGTGATTACTGTTCCGGTCTATGGCAATTGCTTTGCAACTGGTCGCCTCAAAGCGAGTGGGTAAAAATGTACTGCTCAGTTTTTCTTGTCAGGGACGACGGTTTCTATGAGAGTGGCATTATGAAATTACTACCAAAATGGCAAAAAGCGAACAAAAGCGCACATATTTGACCTAAATCGGTTGATTCTAACTATGCTAAATAATGGATTTCTTTTTATAGGTCTTTATAAGACCTAAGTATGATCCTAATATAAGAAAATGTAGAATATAAATCCCAAAATACGGTCTACATAAGCAGAACTGATTTAAACATACAGGGTCCGGCACTGGAAGTGTAACCTATTCAAAAACCCATAACTTCGGTTTGGAAAATTATGACCCCCTTTGCCTTAACTATGGCCTTGAGACGGTCAAAAAACGAATCGCAAGCTGCCCGAATGTGACGTGCCGGTATTTTGGCCCACTCACGGACAATGGCTTTCTTCAGCATCTCTAGACTGGTGTATTCTTTACTTCGGACCTTGCTCTCCAAAACGGCCCAGAGAGAATAATCCATTGGATTCGCATCTGGTGAATTCGTGAGTCATTGTGTGGTCGTAATGAAGTTCGGAACGTTGTTTTTCAGCTATTCTTGGTTCACTCGCGCTTTGTAAGACGGTGCTAAGTCTTGTTGAAACGTCCATGGTTTTGCGACAGACATGTTTGTTTGCCCACGGCTTCAAAGCAGCCTCCAGAACACTTTCCCGATAATATGTCGCATTGCCTTTGACGCCAGGCTCGATGAAAACAATTGGAAAGCGCCCATTTGCGGTGACAGCGGCCCAAACCATTATTTGTGGCGGGTGCTGCCTCCTGGTGGCCAACCGATGACATAGATTCTCGTATGAACGGTCGGTGAAGTGAACCCTATTGTTTTGAGAGTTTACGAATTGCTAAATTGGAAAAATATTTTCGTCAGAAAACACAATGTTCGGAATTTGACCGCTTTCGGCCAAGCGAGGCAACTGCTACGCTCTCTCGAGTGATACTTGTTGCTGCTTCGGTGTTAGATCATGGGCCTTTTGGATCTTGTAAGGCTTGACCTTGAGCTCATTTTTCAATATGCGCCGGATGCTGCGGTTGGATATTTTCAGTTCTTTAGTCATTTGATTGGCACTTCGTCGTGGATTTCGCTCAAGTCGCTTCTTCACTTTCCGAACCATCTCAAGTGACGTTGCAGTCTTTTGATGACCACCTCCATGGCGTTTAGCGATGCTACCAGTATCATTGTAACGAGTGATGGTGCGATAAACAAAAACATTGTTCACATTAAGGTGTTTGAGCTCACGAACAATTGCTGGCTGTGATTTTCCAGCTAAATATAAAGCAATCACACTATTACGTTTGAATTCCATCGCTGATCACTTTTTTTTGCGTTCACATTTGACAAAACGCTTTTGTACACTTGTGAACAATAATCCGAACTGTCATTCAGTAAATTTATAAACAGCTGATTCCAGTGCGACAGCTGCGCGAACGGTCTGAAGCTGTTTAAACTTCGAGTGCCGGACCATATATATTCGATAAAGAACTCGGCTTGTTCGGCTCTGCTTGAAATGTGTTGAGACACCCACTTTTTAAAGACACCTCTTTTTTTACACTTTGTTTATTAGTAAATATCTTTATTGAAATATGATAATAAAAATTCTATTCTTTGTTTAGATGGTTTTCAGCACAATTTTTTTTATTCGAAATTTTTACCCTGCACTCATCAAATTTTTGCCGTTTATATGGCAAACTATATACATTAATCGACAAATTGTCAGCAAATATCGACCACGATTTTTAGAAAAGATCGTAAGAATCGGTCTTTTATCAAAAAAAATCAGAAGTATCTTTGCAAACATTAAATTTTGGCTGCTTTTTCAGAAGCAGATAGCTAAGACAATAGTTCAATCTAGTCCCGAAAATCGCAAGAAAATCTAATTTTTTTTCAATCAATGTAGAAAGCTTCACCATGCTCCCATTGGGCACCAAACAAATTGGGGCTCCTATTGAGTACATAACGTTTTTGAGGGGATGACACGTTCGTATTGTTATCATGACGCATCTTTCAGTTGAATCACGAAATAAATGGGCTTTATGAAGAGTCTGAATCACAAAAAATCTTTATGTACAGATTGAAGTGATAAAATGCATAAAAATGAATATGAAAAAAACAATAAGAGACGAAAGTATTTGTGGTAACGAACATGTCAGAACAAACAATAAGAAGAGTACGTGAGAGTAACAAAAGATTTGTGTGACCATAATAAGGACCAATTCAAAACAAGATAAAGCAGAGCATAAACGTGGAACGATCGATAAATTAAGTGTTGAATAACAACTGTTATCAACACTCATTATTAAATCACCAATCAGTTTATAATTAAGTGATGATAATATAATCAATCAGATGGTCAATTAGTTGATTATCACAATATGAATTAGTTAATAATCATAACATGAATGAAAATTATCACTCAGGTGATCAATTAGATAATGATTGTATAAGTTTAATCAAACAGTTGATGATACAAGATATAACAATTAATTTTATTTTATTTTTAATTGCAATTACAAGCTAAAAGCTCTTCAGTATAACTTTCGCAATAATAAAATATAAACAGAAAATAGGAAAATTTAAGCAAATGAGTTAAAAACGAACACAGTTATAGAAAAATCATAGTTTCAGAGATATTAATGAATTAAAAAGGAACGCTGCTAGCGTGAAATTAAACAAAAAAAAACTTTACGTTGCACGACATTGTTGTCTCGGAAACGAATAGTAATTAAGCTTATTGTATAATTAAGTTAATTGTTCAATTTTATGTGTTTGTCTATGCATAAATCCATCCATAACAATGCATGAGTAGTCATCGTGAATGATGAGCAGGTGACTGATTAAGTGATTAAATAGAAAGCTTTAAGTTGTAAAGCTACAAAAGGCTTTTTGCTTTAATAATGAATTAATGAAACAAGTAAAAATGGTAACATCGGCTGCACCAAAAATATAATGCCTTTCACAGGTGCTCATTTATAGCTTAAAAGGGTATACAAATTTTATCTCGTATTTGTTTGAACAGTTTGTATGGCAGCTATATGTGCTAGTTTTCCGATTTAAATAATTTGTTCGCAGATTATAACACTGCCTTTTAAAATAACCTGTGCTAAATTGTGTGAAGATACCTTGTCAAATAAAAAAGTTTTCCATGCAAGTACTTGATGATTACTATCATTCAGTGTGTATGACTGCTATATCTTATAGTTGTGCGATAGCGGCAGTTCCGAGATATAAGCTGCTCCTTGAGGAGGAAATCACATGTACAAAGTTTCAGATCGATATCACAAAAAAATTAAAAGTTTTTTTTCGAAAGCTCTGTCAAAACACTCAGTGAAAGCGGTATTTTCAAACCGATCTCTTAAAAAGCTCCCCAAACATTGAGTAAAAACAGCATTTTTAAGCGCCACTGAAAGAACGAGTTGTTTTTCAAAAAATCCGTCCAAAAGCTCTCAAAACATTAAGCGAAATGTGGATTACTTGAATGATCTCTTAAAAAGCTTTCCAAATACTGAATAAAACCCGCATCTTTCAACGTCACTGAAAGAAAGTGTTATTTTTTTTTTAAAAATCCCTCCAAAAGCTCTCAAAACACTCAGTGAAAGCTGTATTTTTATCAACGCTGCTATTTTGGTATGGTAGTTAAGCTTATTGCTTGCTTTGTATGGTATAAATGAGCTCATTAACAAAATCAACATTAAATGTTGGAAAGAAAACAAAAACAAAAGCACCCATTTAATCGGGCCACACCTCGCACATTAAACGGTCAAAAAGTTTGCGTAAAACAAAGTGACGATGAAAAACAAATACCAATTTGAAGCAGCAATTTGTAACGATGAATCAATCCTTCTAAATGCCATAAAAGATCAACACAATCAACGGTGAGGCAAACCGGCTACCTGTGCGGACGATTGCCGCAAAAGAAAACAAGAACAGCACGGAAGGCAAACAAAAGCGTAAACAACAGACACATTAAAGCTGCAAGGCAGAAAATAATCGAATTAAAATAAAATAAAGGAGCTGAAATAAAGTTGGTGTGTGTGTGTGTGTGTGTGTATGCGGCTTGTGGATAACCGGCAGCTAAGGAATTTAAAAAGGAGCAAACAACCTAAAGGAGCTTCCACAGCAGTATCAGACAAAGTTAGTCTCACCAACTTTGAGACGCGCGCAAATGCATATTATTACAGCGCAAATAAAAACAACAACAAAGAAGTATTTGCAAACTAAAAATGTGTAGAAAAAAGAAACGAAAATAATAATAATGATGAAAGGCAATGTAAGGAAACGCAATGCAATCAAAAACACTCACCACTGCAGCGCCGCCTTCGTTGTCAACACAACCGTCTTCCGCACCGGCAGTAGCAGCACCCCTACCACCACCGCCAACGCTACTGTCACCGTGCTGCGCAGTAGTTGTGCCCACACCAGCGCCATTTATTACCGCATCAACGGCCATGATACACGATGCCTCGTCGTCATCCGTGTCGTTTGTCGTCGCGCAAAGTTTGCCAGCCACCGCGAAGGGATTCGAGATACGCGTAAATAGCGATGTGGCCGGTATTGTCGCTGCGGGTAGCGTTGTTGTTGTACTTTTATTGTTGCAGCTTGTTAGTGCGGCATTGTTGTTGCCACCGCTGCTGCTGCTGCCGTTCACCGTTGGTGGCGGTGATGCGCAATTAAGTTGGTTTTGCTTTTGCAGTTGCCGTAATTTGGCCGATGACGGCAACATCACCTCGGGCTTGGCAAGATTCAAGTTTTTAAATTTGCCATCACGCTTACTGCGACTAAATGACAATGCCACCGTCGTTGTGTTGCTGCTGTTGATGGTTGTTGTAATGGTGGCGGAGGAGCTTGTCGTGGAGGCTGTTGAGCAGCCGGATTGCTGTGATTTGCGACTAGTAGACGATGCATTGTCATCCTCGTACTCGTCCTCGTCGATATCGTCATCGGCAACGGCAACGCGCTCAACATCACAGCCATCAGCATCATCCTCATCCATTTCAGCATACTCTGGCATATCTGTTGTGTGCGCATCCATCTTATCGACATCTTCAGTTGGTGTTGTCATTATGGCAGCTTGCTGCTTCTTCGCATTATGCGCTGCCACAGTCACCGTCCAATCAGCATCAACTTTATCATTCGCTGCTGTGGTATGGCGCGTTGCGCGCGTTTCATCGTCTGCTTTATCCACACTTTCATCACGTTGTTTGTTGTCATCAAGTGCAGTTGGGAGCTTTTTATCTGTTGTATCCTTGTGCTTGCTTTTGCCCCGATTGCTGCTTCTACTTTTGCCTTTGCCGCCGCTCACACCATTCAGCGCTGCTCTCTTCACTGCCGTCTCGGTAGCGTTTTTCGCAGCAGCGCATTGTTTGTGTGTGGCAACGTTATCGGCAGCGCTAGCGCCACTACTGCCACTTGCGCCATTGCTGCTGCCGTTGTTGGCGGCGCCGCTATTGCCATTCACATTTCGGCCATTGCGTGCGCCGCCGCTGCCACCGGCGCCACCGCTCGTACCGGCTTGGCTGCTACTGCCGCCTCCACCGATACCGCTGCCGGGGCCACCACCCTTCTTATTGTGTCCATCTTCGTCGTCATCACAGTTGCCGCCGCCGCCGCCGCGCTTATCACCACCCACACACGTCGTTGCCGACGCGCTTACACCATCCTCCGGCTCGGTCGCCGCCGTCGTCGACGCATCTTCATCTAATTGTAATACACTGATGCGTTTACGATTAATCGACTTGGACGGTTTCCCGGGAAACTTGGAGCGGCCCATAATAATACTCGTATGAAATTTGCATTTGCGAATGCGTCAGCATTAACTGTAAACTAGTCACCACACGTTATTATTGTTGTCGTTATTACTTTTTTTTAAACTATTTTTAACCCGTTTTAGCGCACCGCAGGGATATGCGCGTCACGTCCCTGTGTGCAATTGTTCACTACTCGTCGATTTGGCCACCCCGTTTGGGTGCTAATTTCTTTCGTAACACAACCGACACGTTTCTGCTGCAATTCCTTGAGCGTGCACGCGCCTCAAAAACAAAAACTATTCTGCCGTGCTACACTTTTCAGTCAATCCGTCAGCCAAGTCTCTATTCCACTCCACTTTGTGTAGGATAAAAGGTGTAAAGTGTAGTGTTGCCGCCTTGCGTATGTAAATGCTGCTGTATGTGTATGTGGTGTGCGTGTTTCGTTTCCAGCACACGGTATTAGCCGACAGCTGGCTTTATTGTTTTTCTTTTGCACCTTTTTGTTCGGTGTGTTGTGTTGCCGCGCGCTGCTTCCTTATTGAGTGGCGGTTTGTTATTTAGCTCGTTCGTTGCTTGCTTGTTTGGTTCGTATGTTGCTTTTGACTTGCGTGACCACCTTTTGCTTGCAACCAGCCCGACGACTATTGGTTTTTGTTGCAGTTGTTGTGTACCCACACCACCCGTCGTTACAAATACAATCGCGCGGTGCAACTAAAAACAGTTCCAGTTGTGGCAAGCTGCTCGCGTTGCAAGACTTGGTGTTTTAAAAACTCCCTCTCACTCGCGCGTTCTCTCTCTCCCAGCAATGCTCTCACACTGCGTTCGTTTCGGCTCTCCTCAATGCGTTTATATGCACTTTTCGTATACTTATAGCGCGCGCTCTCCCACTCTTTCGCCTTATCTGCTTTGACACGTCGATAGTTCTGCTGCTCGTGCTCTCGCTTCACCCTCGTTCTGTTGCAAACAATACCTGTTTTTATGCGCTACAACTTTAGGGAAAAAATTAATTTTCCTCACCGTGGTTGCAGCTGCAGCTGAGTTGTGAGTATAAGCCCGCTGACTTTTATAGTAGCGTCGTGTTTCTGCTTAGCGCTCTGCTCGCGCTCTCACACACCGAAAATTGTACGGTTTTTTGTTGTATTTTTTTTTTGCTTCGCTATTGTTGCAGGCACGTTGACCGACCGCGTGTGCTTGCTTGCTGTTGTTGTTGCTGTCTTTAGCTCGAATTTTCTTTGCTATAAAATCGGGACGCTTCACACCGTCGTTACTACTTTCCTTTGCATCTTCCTCGTCTTGACGTTATGACAGCTCGTCGTTATTTGCTGTTGTTGCTTTTGTTATATTTTCGTCTCACATTTGCATGTGTTCAATCTCAAGGAACATGCAATGAGGGTAAATCGAGACTCTGTGTGCCTGAACGGCTGACGGCGCAAGGACTGGGAACGATGTGTTGTTGCTCGGTTTTGCGTAGTCGCAAATTCTTAGCGAATTTCGCTGCTACTCCACTAATATTTTCTGTTGGTTTGGCTTCTATCTCTTTCTACCACTCACTCTCTGGCTCTCTCTTATACCCTGTGTTTACGTTTTTTTTAATAATGTTTCTTTTCACTTTGCTCTCTTGCGTTTATGCATTTTTTAGCGAGATCTTAACTTGTTTTTTTCCTTTTCGTTGCCTCACATTTTGACCATATTTCTGTTTTTGGCTGTGAGATTTTGCTTAAGCGTTTACTGAGCGCTTTCTGGGGATTTGATAAATGTTTTTCGAGTGCTGGTTTGTGGCAAACGCTATTTTTGTAGTTATCTGCAAAGAAGAAGGTGAGAAAATTTTACGGATTAGAAAAAGAAGCTTAAAAGACAATGTTTGAAACAAATAAATCATACAATATTATGGAACAATTTTCATTTTTAACAAAATATAGCATCTAGTAATTATTCGAATACTGTTTTTGGCTTGAGCGAGAGCGTAACTACCGTTCTTTTTGTGGGTGTGTGCTTGGAAACTAGTGGAGTAAATGACAAGGGTGGTATAAAATGTCAAACTGGTTAGCAGATCTGCGGATCTGCGAGAAAGTATTGAGAATCGAGACATGATTGAAATTAACAACGAGTAACAAAATCAAGAACGTCTGAAAATCTAATAATGAAACCCTGCATATTAATTTTTCTAATTCTTTATTTTATTTTAAGGCGAAAAGCTACCGAGAGTAATGACATAGAGCCGTCAAAGGATTCAAAATTGTTTTTTTATACGATAGACGCAAGAAAACTGAAGGTTTCTATAGTTGTTTCGACTCCACGCGTTTTAAAAGTTCGGAAAAAGTAAGAAGTACACCTGCTTTCGTTAACTGAACATATGAAACACTCAGATTGTTGGGTATAAGGAAATAAAACCCAACCTTCACAAAATACAAAATATGCCATACAGGAACTTGACTTCGATCCTGTCCGTTTGTATGTCAGCTATATGCTATAATGGTCTGATTTGAACAATTTGTTCAGAAATTCCACCGTTGCCTTGATTGATCAATTGATAAACGAGGAATGCACCGCCACCTTAGGTTTATTGTGCCCGCTCCTAGATTGCAAAGACTCACATAGCCCCAGTATATTGATAAAGTCCAATATGCTGGCGGATGCAGCGAAGCCGACGGGCTCATCAGCCAGTTCGTTCCCCGCCATACCTTTGCGACCGGGCACCCAGATGAGGTGCCCTTGGTTACGTTCCCCTAGGCTAATCAGCCGTTCTCTGCACTCCTGCACGGGTAGTTTGATCTCATAAGAGGAGATTGCTTTAAGTGCCGCTGACTATCCTTAAGTATGGTTAAACGTTTGTTGCGACAGTTGCGGTGGAAGTTTATCTCTATACACCGTCTTATGGCAAAGACTTCTGTCTGAAAAATGCTCGGAAAACTTCCCATAGGTGTGAAGAGTTTGGTGCGTGGTTCTGCGACTCCTGCACCAAGTCTATCCGACGTGTTCGAGCCGTCAGTATGCCACTTGATTATACTATCCCTAAGCAGTAGCTCGAGAGTGGAATCATTCCATTCAGACTTGCTGCCAAGGGTAATCTTGGACTTCTTGGTGAAGTTAACTATTTTGGTAATGCTGTATCTTGTGAGAAGGGCCTAGGATACTGTAGCTCTTAACTGTTTCATCTGCTGGGACGAGAATACATTGCCTCTGCCACGTCCTTCTGCTGTCATTTGTAATAAAATGAGCTTTTTTTTACTTGATGATCTCGTTGATATAATGTAATTTTCAGTTTCCTTTCATGATTTTTGATGTTTTCAATGATTTTTAAATGAAGTTTGAAGATTTGGAGATGATAATAGAATATAATTTCTTTTACCAAACGCTTACGTCATAAATCTGATCATCTAACTATGCCGAAGCGACATTTCCTGGGAAGTTAGCGAATCAGGCTTTCTTGAAGAGCCCAAATGTATATTTGTTATGCAAATACCTCTCAAAATCCCTATAAAACTTGTCTCTTTGTAAAGAGATACTTTTTAAGCTAAACATTCACTCTTCCGAACATTAAAGTTGAACGCAAGCAGGGCAATATTTTCAGAAAGGCTTTCTGCATAATTTGCTTTCCATAGAAGAAAGCTTCATTTATCCATGGGTTAGAGTTCTTACGCTTAATTAATCATAACTCTAGCTTTCGAATAATAATAATAATTA
This sequence comes from Bactrocera tryoni, assembly GCF_016617805.1. Classification (NCBI taxonomy): domain Eukaryota; kingdom Metazoa; phylum Arthropoda; class Insecta; order Diptera; family Tephritidae; genus Bactrocera; species Bactrocera tryoni. The sequence goes on from NC_052499.1 coordinate 22,933,794, forward strand.
AATAATAATAAAGTGTTTCTGAGTCCGCCGAGATTACTTTGGCATATTAGTTAGTTATTTCCTGACTGTCGGAAAGCCTTCACATGAGAATGCCAGCACTTACACATACTTACAAACTCATGTGTAATTCTGTAAGCACTTCTTCTGCATGGCTCTAAGTCAATGCACTGTGACGGCGACAAATTGAATTTAATGTCAGTTAGCTGCCGCTTCTTCAGAATGCATGAAAAGCTGCTGCTGTGGCACGGTGTGTGGGGGTAGAGAGCGACTTAAGAAAAGGAAAGGAAATGAAAGTGCCGTGATGACTAAGAGGATGCTTGAAAAGCTTGTTTAAGCAGCGGGCGGCAGCAGGTGATGCTCACTGAACTGGAAACGTGTTGCTAGTTGGGCAATCAACGTCAGCTGCCAGCAAACTACAAGCAACAACCGGCAACCAGCAGGCAACCGCCAAGTAAGTGCCAAAGCCACAAACAATCAGCGAAATAGCAGCGATGCGAAGGAATCATAGATGTCTATTTCCATTGCGATATTTTTCTTATACACGGTAGTAGTTGCTGGTTGGCGTTGTTGTTTTTTTTTGTTGGCAGCAGTTAGCTACTGGTTGTGGCCTTTTTTGCATCTTGACAAACTGTACGCGATTTTCCTGCTACTAAACCAACTGAGGCAAGTAAGTAAGTTAGCAATTGACTGGCTGACTTGAGTTGCCTGGCTGGTTCGCTGAGAAGTGCCTTGTAAACGCACCATGTGCATTGGTTTGTGTTAGCGCATTTTTCTCATTCACTCACTCGCTCACCGGCCGATGCCTCCACCTCTAAGCACTTATCCGGCACAACTTGACCATATCAAGCGCGCTACTAAAACTAAAGAAGCTTATTGAAGCGTTATTATGCCAGTCGTGGTCGTTGTTGTTGTTGCAGTTGTTTTCTGCTGCTGCTGTGGAATGTCAAACAGTAGTTAGTTGATGTGAGTAAGGTAATTTTTGCGGGCGACCAAAGGGCGGTCGCTAGATGGCTAACTAAATAAATGCGCTGATACTGATAAATCAGGTAACCTGTTTACAACAATACAGCGCAACGTACAAGCAGAATAGGGGAGAGCGAGAATCAGAGGATTGGCAGGCAGCACAACAAAAAGGGTTGGGCAGAATATGGGGAGTTATGTGTGCTGAGTGAAAAATGAAATTAATTAAAAGCAAAAATAACAAGAAAAATGTGTGTTGTTGGTAGCGGGGTACAGCGATGTTAGTAGTGCTCAGTCGAGTAACCTGTAACCTGTGTGTAACCCTATTACACACACATACAGTGGCGAAAAAAAGTGCAACAAGAGTAAGAAATCTTTTCTTTTTGGATTTTTCCTTTGAAAGGAAGGCGAATTTAATTCCATTGTGGGATTATACAGTTCAAATTTTCAAAAATCCGGTAAAAAATAGATTTTTATTTTATAAACCGCTATTTTATAAAACATTTTAGTTTGCTTATTCCTCGAATTAATTCCTAGAATTAACATTACTTTAATGAAATCGGTTCGTTTTTTAACTTCAGAGGATTCCAATTCAGAGATATAGTGGTCATCGCAAAACGTTTTTTTTTTTTGAGAAGAACTTCCGAAGGTCAACTGTAGTTCCTTTCCAAAAAAATATTTTTACTAATACTATCTTAAAATAGAGTCAATAAATCCTATAATATGTGTACAAATTTTTGGGAGCAATAAATTTTAAAATTTTCTCAGAAAAAAACCCCATAAAAAAGTTCAAAAATTCCGAAATTATTTTATGAAACTTGAAAACATATATTTTTCGTTTCAAAAAGTAGGTTTGGACGTTGAAATACTGTAATGTATAACGATGTGGATTCTGGAAAGAAATTAAAAAGGAGATGAGCCTTTGAGAGAAAGGTTGTTGGGTTGTACAATAGATAGAAATGAAGTGTAAGCCTAAACCTAGATACTCATATACGGAGAATAACTCTGGACAAGCACATTCCTTTCTCGACGAACAAAAATACTATCTATATATAGTCTCTCTTTATTCCCGTCCTGTTTTTGTAACAGGTTAAGTACCCGTTAGGTTGGTAAGGATTAGATAAGTTGTCATCTACTTCTTCCAACGGTAGGCCCTAAAATCTGAGTCGACGGGGTCAGATCAAAGGGAGAAGGGTGTCAGATGAGCAGGGTTAGCAGGGCATGTAAGGAGGTGGTTAGAGTCATGCGGACATATATTTGGTGTGTCAGCGGCTATTCTGGATAAGTAGGAGTTTAACTGCCTACAGTGTCCAGAACAAAACTGCGCATGGGTCACTCTCGTTTCTCACGGCAACTCGAGCTCTTCGTCTGCAATGGCTGGTGGTTTGACTCCACGTACGCTATTCACTGAGATGGAGTCGGTGAAGGTATTAATGGCTCAACCGTGAAACGCGGTCAGCGCTTGTCGGAAGTTAGTTGCGTCCAAAGTCTGGTCGACGCATTGTTTAGTGTCGAGGACGAAGTTGAGGAATAACCTCTCGATACACCTAGGAAGCGGTTCCGCTTCAAGCAGGTAACTGCAGGGATGATTTCTGTGTGAGCACACTTATGCTCCTAACTAGGAGCATACGGTCATCACTTTGCAAGTGTTCGATGGGAGACATCAAGAGGCATCCTGTCGTAGACCGGAATGCAGTGTTCTAACCAGTTTGCACCTTCCTTGTCTGCGTTTAACTGCATCCAGGCGACCGTATTGGTGCGGCGTAGTTTAGGACCGGCCGGCCGATTGCCTTGTATGTTGGCAGCAACGTTTCTTTGTCCTTTCTTTTTGTGCCGCCGGCAGGCGCTTTGAAGATTTTGTTGCGACTCTGTACTTTGGTGATAATCGCGGTCGTATGAGGGGTGAAGGAGCACAGACTGCCGGAAGTCACACCTAAAATTTTAAGGTTATTGACAGTTGGAATCTTAAAGCTATCGACTGCAATATTAAGGTGCAAACTGTCCTCTTTCGTCCAGTTTGTGAATATGATCGCTGTGGATTTAGCGTGGAGAGTGTTGCTTTAGTCATTTAATGCACAAGATTCGTTCCGTTCAGCGTGTAAGCGAGAAAAGTTGGAGAGATTGTCGTTTACGTTTGAACACATGCCATCGATTCCATTGCCCAAGGTCATTATCGTGCAATCATCAGCGTACAAACTTGTCTTTCAGTTTTAAAGATATCAATTTGAACATTTTCAATTTTGACGAGATATCTACACGATATTTGCCACATATAATTATCCAAGCTATCGTTACATTCACCGAATAAATTGTTCATTGAATGCACAAGGTTCGTCCAGTTAAGAACGTCAGTTTTTGGTATTCGCCCTGCTATTTTTTCGCACAACAGTATACACATTTGAGTATACAAACATACATATATACATTTATCTGTGTAATTAGTCAGTTATTTAATGTAAATTCAAAGCGGCAATTATACAGCTTTTTAATTGCTAATTTACAATACAAATAAGAGGGCAGCCACTAAACTACGACTAGTCTAACTAAGCGCGATTATATATGCGCATATGTATGTATGTCGGTGGAAATATGCACACTAGCACACAAATCAGATTACTATAAATAGAGAGCAATTAATGCAACACAGTGGAAAGGCGCAAAAAATAAATAAAAATATTATATGATTGAATGGGGGAAAACCGTGTCTGTGCATTGTTCTAGAAGCGCGTAAGAATCGCTTTCAAGTCGAGACAAGCACTTTACACGCCTACATACCGGCAAATCTACATACATACATATTTATATGCATATGTATACATAGGTGTAATTCAGTAATCATACAATGTATATAAAATTTATTATGCACACACACATCCACTTGATTATTGTAAACAGATACGCGCTCGCTTTGCATTTACAAGCGCCATTGTTCTCGTCCGCTACGAAAAATCTTGATTAAATAATGACCAGCGAGCGTGTTAAGTGGCGAACATAACCGATTCAACCGCAGAATAAATAAATAGCTAATTGTCCGCAGCCCTCAAAAAACCGGCATACCAACAATAAGAATAATAATGACAAAAACAACACCACCATTGCGTTGAACGTACACAGTGCAACACTTTCACCACCCTGAGTGCTACTAATCACCAAAAAAACACATTTAGGCCCACTCAAGTGCCATAACCAAATGAAAATGTAATCAATAAAACGTTAAGTCCACAAATTAGGCCGTGAGTGCGCACTCGTAAACTCTTGACTTAATTATCAATTGGGGTGTTCGGGCGGAAGGACAATAAAGGAAATAGATAATACAAAATTAGGAAATGGAAAGTGGAAGAAAAACTTGACTGTTAGTTTTTTGTCTATTATAAGCCACCTCGTATACAGGAGGTCACGGTTTTGGTACAATGTAAAAAAAAATTTAAGGGAAGTTGACTGAATGCAGTGAGTGATGAGCAAAAGAGGGTGTTAGGAGAGGGTGGGAATGGGAATTATGGAAGATATTTGCATAAAAGCAATGTGGGAAACTCCAGAGAGTCTCCGATGGTTTCCTCATTTTTAGACTTTACAAAAACTTATTTTTGAGGAAAGAAGGCGAAAGTATTGTAAGAAATCTACTGAAGGAACGTACATTTGTGTCTCAATAGGTTCGAAAGGGTTAAAGTAACTGTCTTTGAAATAGAGGCATAACCGTGAAGTTCATAGCCGTCTTCAAACTGTTACTGGATTTAACAAAAACTTTTTCATGAGAAAAATCCCCTCAGGGACGGTGTCCGAAGAACCCTTTTTCTAACAAAAACTTCTTTTCTGCGCAAAAATTGTTTTGAAACGTTATCTGAGTCTCAAAATACCATACGGGACATCCCAATAGCTCCGAAAGGGTTAAAGTAGCTGTCTTTGAAATAAAAATGTCTTAAGAGAGCTTTTTCTTTTATTTAGTATAAGATGTAATCTTGAAGTTCATAAACTGTTCGTGGATTAAAGAAAAACTTTTTCATGACAAAAATGCTCTCAGAGGTGGTGTAAGAAGAACCGTTTTCCTAACAAAAAGTTCAAAAATTTAGACTTCATGTGGATTTTAATCAGAAATACACAAAACCACAAATCAAAACGTGGACATATTTGAAAGAAAAAAACATCTTTTGGCATTTTGACATTCCTGAAAGTTTTTCTTGGTTATTCGACATGATGTTTATGAAAGCCAGCTCGTTTGAATGTCGGAAGTATTTCTAAAAACTGCGCGAATGCATTTCGATGTGTCAATGTTCCTTCAGAGCTGGTTCCTATCAGAAAATAAATCGTTAAAACTTTTTGCGTTCTTACATTCACAAATTTCTTATAGTCATAACCTCAAAATTGTTCGAAAAATCAATTTATTTTAAAAAGTTAAGCTAAAAACACATTCTCGTTTAAATTTTGACAGCAAATATGATCTCGGAAGTGATTTTCTCTCGCGGAAAATTTTATTACTCTCTCAAAAACTCCTTCCTTATATAACGAGACACTTCGAGAAGAAGATTTTTCTCATTTACACATTTTATCGACGAACTTGTGCGAGCTGTCATACTGTTCCAAAGATCTACTGACGACACTCAAAGTAGTATTTGGTTCTACCGTGGAGTGCTTTGTTTCTGCGACACATTTACTGCTAATTTTTAACCCATGAAGCAATGTTCTGTTTGGATTCACAGAAGCTGAGATGAAGAAAAAGGGTCTAAAAACATACATATATATAGGGTTTTACTACAAGCTTATACGCAAAATTTGTTTATTTACCGATTAAAATTGTCAGCAATAATTTCCCAAAGTCATTAGTTCGTTTTCGTGAATATACGAGCATGTTTCATACAACAAATAAATAAGTGCCCATCATAAAGATAATGCTCAACAAAAGGCCATCTAATAAATACATAAATAACAGCGCTAAATCCACTCGACTACGGTGTTAGCATAACGATCACACTCACTCATGCGTACAGTACGAGGAAGGGTCCATATGTTTTTAGATTTTTGATTTGAAAACGAAGAAATGTGACAATTAATAATTGTTACCGGTGATCGTGGAGTCAAAACCCTTTACACATACATATTAAAATAACTGAATAACTATATCAGAGGGCGTTTCGTAGCTGGGGTCGAAACAAGAAGCGTTAATAATATATTAGAGATCGAACAGTTATAAAATGGTTGGACTTTCAGGGTGAACAGACATCAAAGAAAAACAAGCTGTTCCTCGAAGAACATTGAGATACTGGGCGTTCATATGACTTTGAATCAGTGTTTACCTAAATGATTTAAAATATTTTAGGATCTCTAACTTCATTTCCAGATTAAGCTCCTTGAAACTTTGTTCTCAGAGGGTTAAAAGCCGGGGTTTAAGGTGAAAGATTGCTAATTTTACTCAAGCTTATAGGTATCGCATACAAATCTATATAGAAAAAAGTGTTTTAGCCGGTAAAGGTAACAGATGACCAGTTTTCAGAAAAGGTTATAACGTCTTTTGCGCTTTAAAACCTATTTTTTGGTAGGCGACACGTTGTCATGTGCTTTGATGCGAATAACTGCTTTAAGTAACTCGTGGTTTGGAGGTTCTGTCAGCACCTTGAGCAAAAATGTAAAGGTATAAGGTTCTGCTTCCACAGAGGTAGCTCACAGTTGTTAGATTCGGGTTTTTGCAGTCTTGAGAGTATAACGAAGGTTTTTTTTGGATAAACCCCTTAAACTAAAAGTAAACAAAAACTAGAAATATAACGATATTTTGGAGAAAATATTTTACGTAAAAATTTAGTACTCTAAAAGCTATCCTCGTATATACAACAACACCAAAGCTAGCAAGACATACATACACACATTGGGTACTACAATATATTTACTTATAATCGGCTTAATTTAATCGCATAAAACGACAAATTAGCACACAAATCAAATTGAATCAAATTTGTTATTAATCACTCGCAACAAACAACCCAAAGCCGAGCGCAGACGCGGGCGCACGGTTGCGCCGGGCTGGCAGGCTGGCAGACAGGCAGACAGATAATGGCGATTAAAAGCGCCGACTAGAGAATGGCGTAAAAGCACGCAGGCCGCGGTGTAACCAAGGCACATACCGACACCCGCAGATAGCGACGACACGAAAGCGAATTTACTTATACACGCGCATACACACACACACACGAGCGCGCATCACCACACACTGATGAAAGCAAGGCTGCAGAGTAGAACAAGCAAAGCGCTGAGAGGCGCGGCAGCGGGAGCTCATTGGCAATTGAGGCACGCCGCTGACGGACTCTCGCTGCGCAACGCAGCTGAAAACAACGCAATTTAGCACATTCCGCAACGCTGCCTCTCCGCCGTGGCGATGCGCCAGCCGATTTATGGCTGGCTGTCTATCGAATTAATCAATAAAATTTCGCAAAATGACAAAAATCCGTAAAAACGAGCAGAGCGTTCGCTCAACAACCCAACAACAACAGCAACTATACCTCCAACCCGCACCACCAAAAATCTAGCCGCAGCGCTCGGATGCAATTGCTGTGCGAAAAACACGAAATATGGTATTTGTAACAGCAGCAGATATGGGTCGCCAACAATGACAGCGACAACAACAACATACAACTGACAATAGTTGCCTGTGTGTATATGTGTGTGGGCTGAAAATGTCGAGTCCCAACGGAAATGTTGTTTATTGGTCACAACATGACAGCCACAAGTGTGCGGTGCCACATGCCTCGGCGCTGCGCTATGCTCCACACACAGTGTGCGAACCGTCCGTCCTTCAACCCGGCCTTGTGCGTAGCGCGTTTGTGTGTGCGCTGTTGCGTCATTGGTTGGGAATTTAATTTTGATGATTGAAGATTTCGCTAATGCGACAGTGCGCTTATTGGATTTAGTTGGTCGGTTGGTGGTCCCCAAAGAGGCGATTAGTTAAGATTTTCGGGTAATATGCGCCGGCTTCAAGTCAACCGCAAACTGTGACAGCGGGACAAGGCATCGCTGCGCAAAACCATAAACATGAGCCAAAGGGCTGCCTGAAAGGCACAAATTGAGTCAAATAATAATATTATATCCATCAATATACGCGCTGAGGAGCATTAAAATCAAAGCGAGGGTGGAAGGAGGATGCATGGCAAGTTTTAACGGTAATTTGCTTTTTGAGTTGGCAGATGCGGCTCACTGCGAGTTATCGCTTGATATGTATGGGTGTTAATGTGGTAGGATTGTCGAAAATTGGAAGCGGTTGGAAATTGCTTGCAAATTAGTATCGCTAACGAAGTGGAAAAATAGCGGTAACTTTCGGTGTAAATTTAAATAATTTCAAAGGAAGCACAATTGAAGGCCAATTTATATACGTTGAAAGAATGTTTAGAATTATGACGGAGGCACCGCTAACTTAGTTAGCCGAGTTTACAACAGCGCGCCAGCCAATCGTTCTTACTTTTCGCTGTTTGGCGGCAATTGGGAGATTCCAAGCGAAATCAGGTCCTCTCCACCTGGTCTTTCTAATGGAGTGGAGGTCTTCCTTTTCCTCTGCTTCTCCGTGGTGTAATGCGTCGAGTACTTTCCGAGCTGGATTGTTTTTATCCATTCGGACGATATGACTAAGCCAGCGTAGCCGCTGTCTCTTAATTCCCCGAACTATGTCAATGTCGTCGTATATCTCGTACAGCTCATCGTTCCATCGAATACGATATTCGCCGTTGCCAATGCAAAAAGGACCATAAATCTTCCTCAGAATCTTTCTCTCGAAAACTCTCAACGTCGACTCATCAGATGTTGTCATCGTCCACGCTTCTGCACCATATAGCAGGACGGGAATAATGAGTAATTTATAGAGTTTGGTCTTTGTTTGTCCAGAGAGGACTTTACTTTTGGCGAAACGTCCAATATTGATTTTTTCGGCGATCGCATTTGGTACACTTCAAAAGTATGAGAGTAAAATCCTACTATATGGAGCCAAAAGTTAATTTGTGGTATAATTAAATAGACTATTCTTTGTTCTTGTGTACTCTAGCTCCACATCTTTCATTTGATTTTCCGAACAAATATAGTCTAAAACAGAATTCTGCCTTTCGGAAATTTGGCGACTAAAAACATAGTAAGGTGAAATCATAACAATAAATAAACTGGTCTGAAGTTCTCATATAGGATATGCAGACCCTTTGACAAGGTAAGGTTAGGTTAAGTCGTAGGGTTAAACTACGAGAGGTAAATCACCAGATCTTCATAGATCGACAAGTTTTGTGTTTACCACATATTTATTAAAGCAGTTAGTATCAATCCCAGCAAATTCGCTAGGTTCTTCAAAGGATATTTCAATCTCAGTCTGGCGAAAGCCAGGGAATACAGGAGAAAGTTACAAGATCATGCCACCTAGCCTTCCTCCATACAGCTTTAATTAGTCGCACCGCACTGAACTAAATCCAATTGTTCAGAGGGCCTCTTGTGGTTCACTCTAGGCCAGAAGTATTTCGCAGTTCGCACATGTTCTGATTGTTGACCAGCACTTGCTGGGCTCACTGGAGATCCAAAGTAACAACACCAAAACGTAGGAAGACATCGGAAAACCGACTCGTTTTCAAAGGGATGAGATTAGGGGAAGGACTATCTGCCTAGCAAGCTCAACGGCTCTGCGGTTTCTAGCGATTCCGCTGTGACCGGACACCTATACAAGTCTAATATGGAAGTAGCTCGAGGCTATCGCTAATGAGGTCTTGCACTCCTTGACAAAAGTATACTCTGTTTTTGTACCAAAGAAGTCAGCATGAATTGATGCGCGTAGATTCTTTACATTTCCAAAGGGGGACCGTAGCGAAATTCATCTCCTATGAGAGGAGCGCGCCACTATATGCGTGATGAATTCGTTGTCAGCGCGATCAAACATGAAAACAAATAAATTATAAAAAGTAAATAAATGCATAAAAACGTGTTCGGCCCCCAATGACTTTACATAAATAAAAGTGGTTCTTTGAATTGCCAATGGACGGTGAAGTGTTGAAAACTGCGCAGGCGTGAAATGCAAGATATACCCCGAATACCCGGTGGCACAATACGCAGCCACCGCGTTGCCTGTCATTAATTGTTTTTCTTTTTAATTACACTTTCCTACGCAGACCACGCAACGCCACAGCTATGAAGCCACAAAGCCACTTGTTTGGTTATTCACGCTTTCCAAATTCTTCGTTAGTTTTACTTATCTGTCTCGTGTTTGTTTTGCTTTGTTGTCTCTTACGGATAATATGACTTAGCAAGATTTATTTATAAAAGTCTTTTGACTTGGGGAGCGCTTTTACATTGTGTGGCGAGGCAGAAAGAGCCATTTACTGACGAACAAAGAGTCTCTAAATGAGCGAATGACTTTAAGCGCTTAGAATTGGGCAGACATATATTGAGTTTTAGCTGTGATGTGGTTATTTTAATGAAGTGCCCGAATTAGTTGACAATTCAACATTTGAATAACAAAAACAAAACATTGATAAACCGGTCTAAAAGAACCGGAGGCGAATTTAAGAACGCAAAAACACCCAAGTGTGCTATATTAATGTAAATGGAATGGAGAAGTTAAAGCCGACCAAGCATTGTGCGTAAAAACAAAACTGTTGCCTACATCGCGGCTGTTGTCAGAAACCACCAATACAGAAGAAATCGTTGCCTACATTATCGCGTTAGACTTAAATTAAATAGAACGAAGATCTGAGACTAGAAATTAAGACCTAAATCACGAAAAAAGAGGTATAAGATTCTTATCATAAATTCGATTAAAATATGATGAACTTTTACAGCAACATTTATCCGAGCTGCTTTGTGCTTTTAAAAGCTGTAATGTCTGTTCACAGCTTAAGGAGTGTCCCAATCAGTTCGTTTGGTACTTCATCATGGAATTTGTTCAGTTAAACCTTACTTTGGAGCAATATTTTTAAGGCCGATGAGTTCAAAGATCAGTAGCTAACGGGAATTTTTGATCTGACCAATGAAATATAGCTCTCCGTAAGACAACGAGTTAGAGTAGGAAGGGATTACGTATGTACGATCTGGGGATCCAACACTGGATCGATTCTTCATTTGAACTTCAACTTATGAAACTTGCAACGCAACATGTGTCGCATTACAGCTCGCCGAGTAAACTTTTCAGACGCGTGAAATGAGTCACAGATATGAATTTATCGGTTACCGAGAAAAGTAAATAGCAATGTCCTTGCTTGAGACTCTAGAAAGTTGTCTGAGTGCATAAAGAAGTGGCCGATAACAGCCGGAGATTGACGATAAAGAAACTAATGGAACGACGAAACGTTAGAAGGTTTTCTTAGACATAATTAAAGACATGTATAAATAAATTTAATTTTTATGCGTATTAAAGTATAAAAAAATAACTTCTTGCATCGATATCAGCAGACGACGTCTGTTGTGAGCTTGAAGAATCAATTACAGACGGAATTACATCTCCTTGATGACCTGAACTCGAAAAGTGAATCTGATTGAATCGCTTTCCTAGAGAATTTAAGGCAGGTCACTTAGATTACTATGCCATCAAGCCAGGGAAGATCGGAAAAAAGAACTTGATTTCACTCGAAAATTTGATTATTTCTTCTGAGTATAAGATAAAATTTACTAGGCTGTAGTAACATACATATATAGAAGATCCTTTAAGGTAGCGGTTGTATATTTCTCCGCTTGATAATCTCAAACATATTTGCGAATTTTCCAACCAGTTGACTCGCTGTATTGGTTCAAGAGCTTACTTAAGCTGCCGTAAAATAACTGTGCTTTCCCACAGCAACGAATGTCCTCTTCTCGTAATAAGCAAACTCAATCAACTTTACAAGAGTCAAAAATCATCGATTTAATGTGCTTACGCCACTTAAAACGCTTTAGCTAAACTACCAACCACCGAAATGAGAAAAAAAAAATAATAAATTGGTACACAGATTTCGTAACCCAAGTCCTTTTTCAATAACTCGAACCATTCGACTGGAAACAATGTGCCACTGTGACTCATTGAAGCCAAGCAAAGAACTCGACATACTTGAAACGCAGCCGAAAAAACTCGAAATTTGTAAAAAATCAATTCGCTGAACTACTGCAACGTCACACACTGCAGTCTGCAACAAAGGCAGCAACAGCATTTAATAAGTTTTTGCATGAACGCTCCCCGCGTCACATAATCGTATGTAAAAATTTGCAAAACCCCACCGAGCAATCCTGCTTTTTTCCGCCAACCGACCATTACACGAATGTGAGTAACAAAGAGAGCGCCGCGCTTATTTGCGCTCACTCGCCGATGTGCTCGCTGCCGTACGTATGTAGAGCGGTAGCTACGCGTCTGGTTGGGGGGTTAGCGCTTTGAGGGCAATTTATGGCCATTATTGCCACCACTCGAACTGAAATCAATTTAAAATCGTCAAACATCAAACGGCTAAACGCCAACCCAAGGCAATATGTGGCGTTGATGGTGCCGACGACGACGACAACGACATGGGTAAACAAGAGCACAAAAAGTAGACGCAAAAATACATGCCTGCGAATGAGTGCGCATATACGGGAAATTTTATGAAAAATGCAAATATTAACAAATCAAATCGAATTAAAAGCGAGTAAGAAAGCTGAAGTTTGCGAGCCCGTCCACTTTATGTACCCAATGCGATGTTGGCGGTAGTCGTAATTGATACGAGTAATATTTTTAATTTGAATCCTAATCTGGTTGAGAGAAAGAGTGCCAAGGTGGATTATGTGTGTGACGACTGATCGATTGGTTGCGAGTACGAAACACAGGGCATAAGCCGTCGAGCCTTGGTAGATACATTTTCTCAGAGTCTTAAATAATTTTTATGTATGTATTCCTATGTATTTGGAACCAATTTTCGTATCGTATTTAAATATATCTCGTGTTTTTTTTACGGACATCTAAGAATATATTCAGATATTAGATAGTAATTTCCATCGTATAGAGTGATGGAGAGTTGGAAAAAACTATAATACCGCGTGAAACTAACCGCGTTGGGGTTTAAAATAAAATGTTTGAAACGCGAAGTAGACTCTGAGGTTGTGACAAATCGGCCGCGTTAGCGATTTATGGATGAATGTATGTCTAAATGAGTTTCAGTCTACAAGCGCAAATTACAAGTAATTGCGTAGATTAGCGTGTAGGATGCTAATGTACGATAAATTGAATGAAAAGGTGCGATATAAAATAAATATTTATCACTAGTGGAAAACAACAAAAACAAATATAACGACAAGTCGACAACTCAATGAGCAGAATGAGCCAAACAAGGTAAAAAGCGAACTCACAAGTTGCTCACTCTTACGAGTAAACCAACAAAACAAACGAGGAGATATAAATGCGTGAACGAGCCGAGTCATTTAACCACGAACCATCAAACCATGAAATGACCAAACCAACCGAGGCACCATAAACAGATGGTAACTAAGTGCTAGGCGGCTAAATTTATGTCACTCTCTAGGCAACTGCAAGTTGTGGAGCTGGTGGGGGTGTTTGAACGAAATAATTGCCTAAAGCGTGTCGGCAGCGATTATTAAAGGACACACGTAGTCGAAAAGTTTTGATTAAGGATCATATTGCTTTGATGTGGGGCGTGAGAGGCGCATTAAGCAGGTAGATAATAGTCAAACAGGAAGGCAAATTGGCAGCCACGCAAGCTGGCGCTCTAAATAAACTGGCGCAGAGTGGCAAAGCGGAAAGTCGTTAGCTGCAGAAGCGGCTTAAGTGGTTGTCTGCTTTGGATGAGGGTGGTAATTGAACGGCTGCGGTCATTTGCAGAAGCCAAACGCACATACATACATACATACGTACATGGTATATGGAAGTGACAATGTTTGGGACCAAGTTATGGCATGGACAATGGTCCATTGTCTGTTGGTTGCCGTATTGTTGTTGGAATTTTTGTAATCAAGACTTTTTGAGCGTAAAATCTCTAGGGTTACATAATAGGATTTATTTTAACAATAACATGCAGACGCTTTGGGCGGTTTATACGCACGTCCATTGCCTAGTTATTATATAAATTGGGCGCAATCATGAACAGTGTTGCAAATTGCGACAGCGAAGATTATATTTAAATCCTCCTCAAATAAGACATATGTATCAGACATATCGAAGAGGTTAAATATAGGGTATACTCGTATTGGGGGCATATAAGGTCTGGGCTTTATTACGAAACTTCACGTTCTGCCAGGAATGTGTTTCGTGCGCTTCGCTCAACTTATGGTCAATACAATCGGCCTACTGGGCGGACTATTCGCACCAACATCACCTATCTTGAGACCCAGCATTAATTATTGGATAATAATCGGCCGAAAAGACCACGTTCAGCACCCAGTGGAGAAAATATAGCAGCCGTAACTAAGAATATACACGAAGACCGTGGAAATTCGATACGGCGTATAGGATTGACGTATGGACTTGGCGCTCTATGGGTATGTAAACAAGCACAATTGCCACATTTGGGACGAAGAGCAGCCTAAATAGATTTAAGAATAGTCATTTCATCCAGAAAACATAACGGTCTGGTGTGATTTGTGGGCCGGTGGAATCATTGGTTTCAGATAATTTCACTTTTTGGACCGGTCGATTGGCCACCAAGATCGTGTGCTATCACACCGTTAGACTTTCTGTGGAGATATGTAAAGTCCGAAGTCTATGCGGATAATCCCGCTTCGATTCATGCCTTGGAGCAAAACATCACGCGTGTCATTCGCAAGTTTCCAGTCGAAATGCTCGAAGGAGTCATCGTAAATTGGACTCAACCGATGGAACATCAAGACGTAGCCGCGGCTAATATTTTGAAGAGATAAGCTTCAAAAAATAAATGCCAAGAATGTTATTTAAAACATTGAATTTCTTTAAAAAAAAGTAGTCAACCTTGAAATGGATCACCATGGATTATACAGGGCTAAAGAAATTATTGATGCGATTTAACCCATTTTTGACATACCGACATACTATTATCAGAAAAGGATTCTCTTAAAATTGCAATTATATACATATCTCACACATTTATCCGATATATTTGGTTAAAAGTCAACTATAGGCACTGGGGTCCACATATTCGGCACCCAGGGGCTTTATAATCATTTATGCTTGACTTGCATACTGGAAAGTGAAGCAAACAGATGGAATTTAAAGTTTTGTTGAATGGGAAGTAGGTGTAATTGTCGTCCGATTTCGACAAATTTCGCACTGTAACATGAAAGAATGTTATGTACCGAATTTGGTTGAAATCGGTCTAGCAGGTCCCAGAGATATGTGATTTCATCTAAGAGTGGGCGGTGCCACGGCCATCGTTTAATTTTAACTCCGGCTCTTATGAAGCCTTATTGTGCCGTTCTGACGCATTTAATTATAAATTTGTTGTACTCTTTGTAGTTTTTAGCAAAACAGTTATATGGGAACTGAGCTAGGTTATAATACGAATGCACTCTTTTTCACAGGGTCGGTAGGGATGCTAAAATGATTTGCTTTGAGCGAATTCGGTTATGTTAGGTTGTCTATTTAGGAGATATGTACATTAAATTTATTAGATGAGGCCAAAGCCACTTTTTAAATTTTTTTTTTAAACATAGACTCCCCGCCCTAATGCAATTCGCTGTATTAAGGAACAGTCTTATATCTTATTGTGGTACTTTAGCGGTTTTTGATTAATGACGTTTTGTAGGCCAATGAACATGTGTACCAGGTTTCATCAAGATATCTCAGTTTTTACTCAAGTTGTCGCTTGCACGGATGGACGGACAGATATAATTCAACTCGTCTCGTCATTCTGATCATTCATATGTATGTATGTATATAACCTCATATCTATCTCAATTCAGTTTTAAGTGATACAAATAACCGTTAGGTGAACAAAAAAAGGGGTAAAGAGTACAAAAATTATACAAAAATAGTCTTAACAGCCATTCTTCTCAACATATGTATGTATGTATGCATTTGCATCAGTTCACAATATTTTGCACGCCACTGTATGCTTACAGTTCTAATCTCGAAATTGTCTTCTAATTCTGGCGGCTTTTGCGTTTTGATGACAAACATATGTATATTATTGTTAATTTTTGCATTACAAACAGGCATATCGCCAAGTAAATATTACTATGCATACAAACGTATGCATGCAAGTGTGCTTTTGCATCGATTTATGTAAGTAATGCCTGTCGCTGCCGTTAATGGGTCCCGCTGCGCTGTGCAAATGTTACAATTTGCTATAAAAACAACACTAAAATCACATACAAATAAAACAATAGAATGGCATGATGAAATAAAAACGGACAACAACAATAATAGCAACAACACCAACAAAATGCCTCCGCAATACGCAAATGTAAACGTTGCGGCAAATAAAAGCAAGATGAATATTTTCAAAGGTAACAACAAAAACAAATACACGCATACATGTATATATGTATGTGAGAGTGTATCTACATATGCATGTATGCGAAGGTGTGTTTCTATGTGCATGTGAGTTTGTGAAGTGCTTGGCGCAGCAGCTGCTGTTGATTTAGTGCACAATGGAAATAATAACAAGAACAATAACAACAATAACTATACCAAATAACTAGCAAACCAAATGAATGAAAGGAAAACAAAAGTAATAGAAAGCAAATAAAAATACGAGCTAGCCAAACACACCGACACACACACACATACACATTTGTACAAAAGCGGCATGAGAATAAATGAAATGTGTTTAATAATTTGCTACTGCGCAACATTTCCACATTTCCACTTAATTTGCACGCCAATTGGCAATTGCCGCAATGTGCCGCCCGCCGCAAGCGAATCGCAGCGAAATGAATGTGCGCAGCAAATCAAATACTCCAGCCTAACCTTTGTCGCAGCAGCTGACGGGCACCAATACTGCCGCCGCCACCGCCGTTGCTGTCGCCTCAGCACACAGCCAGGCAGCGCCACCACCACCAACAACAGCAGCAGCAACTATAAATATACACCAGGTATGTGTGTGTGTGTGTGCAGCATTTGCCATTAACAAGCGTCCAACACAGTTCAACAATCCGGCAAACGTGTGGCTGGCTACAAGTCGCTGCCAAGTACTACTCGGCTTTTGACTAATGCGCGTTGAAGCGATTTGCGTTGAGTGGCGGTGATGGGCGATCACGGATGGCGGATGGCGGATGTCGAATAGCGGGTGTGGGGTCAAACGTGCGCTTAGAGCAGATACTATAACTACCCGGAGTGGTAGAAATAAATATATAAGAAGATATACATACATACATACATATGTATGTATGTTACTTATTGTTATGCGCGCGGCGGTGTGAGGCTCGTGAGGGCATTGTGCCATGGTATACGCCAGCAACAAAGGAAAAAACAAATAATATTACGGAAATCGGGGTGGGTGAAATGGCCGGGGTGACGACGGCATCGAGGACGACAATACGGACGACTACTATGACAAATGCCATGGCGACATTGACGGCTGTGTGGCTACGTTACGGCGGCGCTTTCGTCAAAAACACGGCGCCTGCCAAATACACACGTACATTTTCCATAAATTGGGGTGGCTAAGTGCCGGCTTCAGCCCTCTAGCATGTGCACGGATATACAATAGTTAAATAAAATTTATTTCGATATACAGTATATAAATAGCGATGAGTATGTATGCAGCAATAGAGCATATGGCAAAGGATATACGCGCACAGTGGGTTGTCGCCTTCAAGGCCGCAGATGGCGTAATATTTAAAAAAAAAAAATAAATAAATCCGGTTTGTACAATTTAGTAGTTGAGTGCCATGCCTGAGTCTCATGATATTCGATACACTGCCAGACTGGCGGCACCTGAAGGTATAGTGTTTTTATAAAACAGGGAGTGCGTAATAGCGAGGATTTAATATTTTCCAAGCCTTGTCTATTATATAATTGTAAATTCTTGAAACCATTTTTTACAAATAGATGTCGCTCTTTGGCAGGCACTGTCAAACATCTGACCTGACAAAAGGTCAGCACCTTAGAAGCGACTTCAAACTAGAAGAACCGTCGAACTTTCGTGAGAAAAACTCGCTAAAAGGCACTTTTCGAGATCATGTTGCATTAGACAATATTCCTTGTAAAATTTCGGGAAGATATCTCGTTATATCAAAAGTTTCTTTTTGATTCCCATCGTTCAGTTGGCATGGTTATATGCTATAGTGGTCCTATCTGAAAAATTTCTTCGGATTGCACCATTATCTTAGGTAATAACTCATGTCAAATGGAGGATGGAGTCATGTGTTTGTGTTCACGCTAGTGAGGAAAGTTCTCTGAGTCTTATTCACTTGGGAGAGACCACAAACGATTCTTTTACATACGGCTCAAGCAGCTCTCGACATTTGGTCTTAGACCAAGTATCCTCTGAGTAGCCAAAGAACATCCGTTTCGAGGCTGAGTATGGAATCCTTCAGTAAAAAACGCCCCCCAATGAAAAGAAGAAAAAAGTCTAGGACGGGGCAAGTGACTGGCGCTTAGAGTGTACAGCTGCTGGCGTACGTCGATGGTATAGATATCATTGGCCTCAACAACCGTTAGTTGGGCTTTATCCAGACTGGATAAGGAAGCGAAACCAATGGGTCTGGCAGTGAACAAGGGCAAGACGAAATATTTCCGTCATCATCATCATCATCGTCATCATATTCATCAAACAAACAGTCGTCGCACTCCCGACTTGGCTCCCACGACACTGTTGACAGTCATAACTTCGAAGTCGTAGGTATCTTGGAACCAGAAATAACACCAACAATAACGTCAACGTAGAAATCCAACGCAAAATAACTCTTGACAACAGGTGCTACTTCGGACTCAGTAGGCAATTGAGAAGTAAAGTCCTCTCTTGACGAATAAAGACCAAGTTCTACAAGTCACTCATTATTCCCGTTCTGCTATATGCTGCAGAGGCATGGACGATAACAACATTTGATGAGTCGACGTTACAAGTTTCGGGAGGAAGGTTCTGCTGAAGATTTATGGTCCTTTGCGCATTGGAAACGGCGAATATCGAATTCGATGGAACGATGAGCTTGACATTGTTCAGCGAATTAAGAGACACTAGCTACGCTGGCTAGGTCATGTCGTCTGAATGGATGTAAACCTTCCGGGTCAGAGAGTATTCGACGCATTAGCCGCCGAGGGAAGCAGAGGAAGAGGAAGACCTACACTTCCTGGAAAGACCAGGTGGAGAAGGACCTGGCTACACTTGGCATCTCCAAAAAAAAAAAATGTTTTTTTCACTTCATAAATCACTGCTGATTAATACTGGAAATAAAAACTTTCCCTTAATTACTTTTTTCTTACTTTATTGCTTCGATAAGTGATTATAAGCGTAAATAATTATTTTTAATACTATCTTACCATCATAAATAGTACCAATTTGGTAGTATAAACTGCGGACTTATGCACAATTACGGAGTATATAAATTTAAATAAACTCAAACACTGCCAATTGTGTGACAATGGAAAGGCGCTGTTAATAACTTTATAACTTTTAAGTTTATAAACATTTAACAGCGCCTTTTATGTCGAAAATGGGCATGAATTTTATGGCGTATACAAATGATAAAGGCGCCGAATGCGCAGCGGGAATGGCGCTGTAAATAAAAATCAAAATAATAATCAACATTAAGCGCTTTAAAGGCTTCACTGTAGACGAAGCCTCTATTAACTAATTAACTTTTTGTCATAAATAAATAGGAAATTCGCAGCGTCTGTGCACCGCATAAGAGTCGATGCATTAAGCTGACAATCACCGCCACCAAATGGGGTTTTATGGATTTAAAAATAACAATAATAATAATAACACATGATATGCGCATAAATTTCATCATAAATATTTACTTGGCAACCCGGCTAAATACAGTGGCTTAATTATAAATGCAAAAGATATGAGAATCAACAAATATTCTGTTATCAGTAACTGTACAACCGAAATATGTATAGTCGGGGGTAGCTAGATATGTATGTGCTATCGTGCGTTGTATGATTTATAGCGAGATCGTTGCGAGCACCAGATTGATGTGGTCGTTTAACAAACGCATTATTTCATAAATAAATACACATATTACATATATTGTATACTTCCCTTTAGCGTTATAATCGTCACACTCGTGTCGGCAGTAAATCAGCAAGAAAAGCCGAATTGTCAAATTGACAGGTTTATGAGGATTTTCCTTACATTTTTTTGGGGTTCGCGCGCTACTTTAGTCACGAACCAAAGATATAAATGAAGACCAACACGAAAACAGCAAAGAATAAAAAAAATACACACATATAACCTAAAAATGCCGTTGATGGTTATTTGATTAGAGATTTGTGGCCTCATGTTGTGCAATTGACATAGTAATCCAACTTTGCTGCACCACAAAATAGAGATAAATTAAAAGAAAGATAAGACCAAATTCGGGTGGAATCGAATAAGGTTGCTAGCTAGCTATAACGGACTACAAGAGCCACCGGTTTTTGTTATTGTAGCGGCACAAAACATTCTGCAAATAATTTCGATGAATGCTAGCGCGTTAACAAAGCCTTAACCAGATAAAAATCTGGATATAGGTCTGGGTGCGGGTCCGATTACAAGGAACAAAGCTTTAAGTCGCAATATTTTCTTACATGTTCGAACGGTTTCCGGAATTGTAGGCCTTCGCGGCACCAAGTGTCCCAAAAATGAGTTGAAGAACTATGCGTCCTGACACAATTTCTTGAAATAATCTATAAACCTTCTCGCAATAATTCGGATGTTGAAACCAGATGTTGTCTAGATCAACTTCTTCCAATTGCAGACATAAGAAGTTGGTTATCATCGACCTATACCGCTCACCATTGACAGTTACGGTGTGATCAGCTTCATTTCGAAGGAAGTACGGACCAAAAAACACCACCAAATTGACACTTTAGGTGAATGTATTCATGAGTAATCTGTGGATTTTCTACTCATCAGAATTGTTTCGCATTTACAGTTCAAGCAGTCAAAAACCATGACATCTGGGGATTGGAACAACCGAACATGGTAATACAAAAGTCAAGACATTTCGGAGTGAAATAGTTAGTTTCAGGTTTTGCAATTTTTACAACATTTTCTTGGAATACGCCGCTGTATAAGTCACTTCGGTCAACAAAGGAACTAATGGCCTTATTTTGCGTCAAATTAGAGCAACTCGACTTGGACGATCTAGATCGACATTAACCGAGACTCTCGGTTAGAAATATGATGCACTTATAACTAACTAACTAATATACAAACAACTGACCGCTGTATACGAAACAAAGTGCCCAAGTCGAATGAAGAGCATTGTAGATAATTATACATAGTTTGAGGTTAAGGGAAGAATAAGACCAGATACTCTCTAGTGTTGACATAAACCCATATATGATATGATGGGTAGCTGAATTTGATCACTATATTTTCTTTAGCGCTGTCGTTTTTGTACTAACGATAAATATTATGATAAGATTCAAGTAATAAATCACGTTGTTCCAAGTTTAAAGGTTTAAATGAGCAGTAGGCGTGGCTATTTAAGTTTCTACATTTGTAAGGCTGATATGCTCTATACATACATTACTGTATACCTTCGGTTAAGATACTCTGAAATTTGGCACCCTTTGGGCAATATTCGAGTATACCGTTATATAAAAAGTGGGCGTGGTAATTGTCCGACTCTCTTCATGTTATCATCATAGTATTACCAAGTTTTTAAGTTTCTAACAACTACTGTTAACTGCACAAATCTAAAATTTTCTTGAGCCAACAAGCCGTGGGTTTCAAAACCTGCTCTGAATGATAAGGCTCTCTGCATTCACAGGTAGGTGCGTATTTGGGTTGTTTTCCTACACATTCATGAAAACGCTAGACGGCGTCGGCTGAACTTGATGATGAGCAGATTGTCAAAAAGCCTTATCTGCAGTGTCAATCACAGTTAATCCCATTGCTGGCGATAGCTACCGAACTGCTTCGCAAATAACAATCTACATTGTGCACATGCATTTGAATATATTTACGAGATTCGTGCGGTAAGTAGTAGTTAATCGTCCGTCGGGTTGAGTTCCGTAAGGCAACTGCGCTTGGCGTTAGATATGAATCCCTTGACAAACTTGTCACATTGCGGACATGTGGAGATAACTGAGAAATGGAACAAACTACAAATGTAGAACTGTATTATGGGTCCACAAGTAACAAAGTCAGTAGAGGCCTTTAAGGTGTATGTGTGTGTGTGTGTGGAGCTTAGCGGGGTTGCGCCTTTGACTTGTCAGCGAAGAAATAAAGTGTAAATATGCTTTTAGTTGTTTTCCACATACTTTTCTGGTATTTTGTCATTTGTTTTGATTGCAAATGTTGCTACGCTAACCGTCAGTTAAGACAAATGTAAAGAGCGATTAGTTTATTTGTAGATAAGTACTTAGAAGAGTTGTCTACGTGCCGCATTAGCGTGTAGAGTTGCTACAGTCGCTCAAGATATAATGAGCTTTGAAGGTAATCTCATTGTTACCACGAAGTTTCATGGTAGGGGTGCGTTGGGTATAGTGGTGCTTATGGGTATGTAGTAGTTACCGTTTCAAGGCTGCTTGCTGCACGACTCAGATAGAGTGAAAGCAGCAATGGCGCTGCTCTTATTTATGCGGTTTGAGGGTCCACTCTAGATTGAAACTGGGGAAGTCAATCCATAAAATTTAAATACACCTTTGTCAGAGTTGATAACAAAAATGGCACCTTCGGGCATCACCAGGAATCAAATACATACATACATACATATAAGCAGTATTACGATGTCACGTAATCTGCCTAAGCAA
This sequence comes from Bactrocera tryoni, assembly GCF_016617805.1. NCBI lineage: Eukaryota > Metazoa > Arthropoda > Insecta > Diptera > Tephritidae > Bactrocera > Bactrocera tryoni. The sequence goes on from NC_052499.1 coordinate 22,956,535, forward strand.
AGTTAGCATGAAATAAAGTTCTCTGGAGCAAAAAAAAAAATTCCTTTCTTGCGAATTTCAACTCGGGTTGCTGTACTAAAAACAGTGGCTATATGTAACCTGGTCTACGAAAAGGGAAAAGGGAGCTAACGTGCGAAAACTAGTTTTCTGGGAAACAGCTGTTAAAAATCTCATCTTCCATCCGAATCAACTAAAAAGTGAAAATTGATTTTTTGACACCTAAGCCCCCTTTCGGTAGACCAGGTCACATATATTATTTTATTTTAAGTTTAAGTATTTACAGAATTCTCTAAAAAGCAATCGAGGTTCTCCCCGTTATAAAAGAATTTTTTGTAACCTCCTTCTATTACTGGTAACAAAAGTCTACGGTTTTCGATGTCGGAATTTTTTCAACCCAAGCTCACCATTAATTTTGGTAAAAAACATTGAAGCAAACATGAGAAAGTATATTGACGTGTTGATTATTGGTTCATTAATTTTAGGATCCCTTACCATCTGAGTTGATAGTACCGTACTTAGATTTTTCCGTAGCGATCTAGCAATCGTTGAACGGGACCGCGTGATATCACAATCCAAACGAACACAACCTGTATCACCCGAATACTTTATGTAACTCAAGCTGGAACAGTCAGTTATAAGTCCGCTCGTAGGAGAGTGAGAGTGAATTGGATTGATACAGTTATGTTCAATATGGTACTTTCATTTCACAAATGCATGGCTGAATATCAGAATCCAGAGGGCTTCATGAGTTCAGATCTCATCTGGCGCTAAAAACTTCATGGACAATCCTTCGCTATAGGGGACAGTCAGATAGGTGATGCATTCCATTCAACAAATAAGAAATATATCATTACAAAAAGCAACAAAAACATATAGACCGACGATGAAAATAAATTCCTAGTGCTGTCGAGACGTTATCGGAAAGAAATTGGATTTTTGCCAACTTAAAGACTAAGTCTGGCGATAGAACAAAGGCGGTAAAAATTTTCAGCAACAAGGAGACTCATTCTGGTATATAGAAGAAATGAAATTGTCTCCTATGTTTACATAAAATTATTGATTTTATTATTTGAATTTGGATTTTGGGGGAAACGTCGGAAAAATAAAATATATACATACATTCATACATATATACATACATATATATAAATGAGGATGGAGTCATATGTAGAAGTTGGAGGATGGAGTCATATGTAGAAGTTCACGCAAGTGAGGAAAGTTCTCTGATCGCCATTCACTTGGGAGTGGCCAGAAACGATTCTTTTACATATGACTCAAGCAGCTCACTACTTCCGGTCTTTGACCAAGTATCCTCTGGGTAGCCTAAGAACATCCGTTTGAAGGCGAGCTAAAGTGAGAAGGCGAAACATCCCCTCCGCAGGGTTGTCCGCTGGGTTTGGGACCCGTCACGTAAAAAATTCTACCAATGAAAATTAGCAAACAGCCTCGGATGAGAGACGAAATAAGGACTACGAATTGAGGGCATGCACCTGGAATGTCCGGTCCCTTAATTGGGAAGGTGCCGCTGCCCAGCTGGTTGATGTCCTCGCAAAAATAAAGGCTGACATCACCGCCGTCCAAGAAATGCGATGGACGGGACAAGGACAGAGACGAGTAGGTCCTTGTGACATCTACTACAGTGGCCATATAAAGGAGCGCAAGTTTGGTGTTGGATTCGTGGTGGGAGAGAGACTCCGTCGCCGAGTACTATCATTCACTCCGGTGAATGAACGTCTAGCCACAATCCGCATCAAAGCGAGGTTCTTCAACATATCGCTGATTTGCGCTCACGCCCCGACGGAAGAGAAGGACGATGTGACCAAAGATGCCTTCTATGAGCGCTTGGAGCGCGCTTATGAGAGCTGCCCCCGCCACGATGTCAAAATCGTGCTTGGCGACTTTAACGCCAGGGTGGGCAAAGAAGGTATATTTGGCACTACGGTCGGTAAATTCAGCCTCCACGACGAAACATCCCCAAATGGGTTGGGGCTGATTGACTTCGCCGGGGCCCGAAATATGGTTATCTGTAGTACTAGATTCCAACATAAGAAGATTCATCAAGCTACCTGGCTGTCTCCGGATCGAAAAACTACCAACCAGATCGATCATGTTGTGATAGATGGAAGACACGTCTCCAGTGTTTTAGATGTGCGTGCGCTCCGAGGTCCTAACATCGACTCGGACCACTATCTTGTTGCAGCTAAGATTCGCACCCGCCTCTGTGCAGCAAAAAACGCACGCCAACAAACACAAGGAAGATTCGACGTCGAGAAGCTGCAATCACAACAGACAGCCGAACGATTTTCTACTCGGCTTGCACTCCTGCTGTCTGAGAGCACTCGTCAACAACTCGGTATAAGGGAACTGTGGGACGGCATTTCAAACTCCTTACGTACAGCTGCAACCGAAACCATTGGTTTTCGGAAAGTGCAAAAGAACCAGCTGGTACGACGAGGAGTGCCGATGTCGCAGCGAGGAGAAAACAGGCTGCCTACCTCGCAACGTTTACGATCGACCACCACGTGCGGGATGGGATAGATACCGAGAGTTGAAGAGGGAAGCGAGTACGCATTTGCAGACAGAAGAAGAAAGAGGCTGAAATGCGTGAGTACGAAAGAGCTTGATGACAGCTGGCCGACAGGGGTAATGCTCGAAAATTCTACGAAAAAAATGCGGCGGCTTACAGAAGGTTTCAAGACCGGAGCATACTCTTGTAAGAACCCTAAAGGTGATCTAGTCACCGATGCCCAGAGCATAGTTAAATTATGGAGGGAACACTTCTCCAGCCTGCTGAATGGCAGTGAACGCACAACACCAGGAGAAGGAGAACCCGATTCCCCAATCGATGACGATGGAGCAGACGTTTCATTACCCGACCATGAAGAAGTTCGAATAGCAATTGCCCGCCTGAAGAACAACAAAGCGGCAAGGGCCGACGGATTGCCGGCCGAGCTATTCAAACACGGCGGCGAAGAACTGATAGGGAGCATGCATTAGCTTCTTTGTAAAATATGGTCGGACGAAAGCATGCCCAACGATAGGAATTTAAGTGTGCTATGCCCAATCCATAAAAAGGAGACCCCACAATCTGCGCCAACTACCGTGGGATTAGCCTCTTCAACATCGCATATAAGGTTCTATCGAGTGTATTGTGTGAAAGATTAAAGCTCACCGTCAACAAACTGATTGGACCTTATCAGTGTGGCTTCAGACCTGGAAAATCAACAACCGACCAGATATTCACCATGCGCCAAATCTTGGAAAAGACCCGTGAAAGGAGAATCGACACACACCACCTCTTCGTCGATTTCAAAGCTGCTTTCGACAGCACGAAAAGGAGCTGCCTTTATGCCGCGATGTCTGAATTTGGTATCCCCGCAAAACTAATACGGCTGTGTAAGCTGACGTTGAGCAACACCAAAAGCTCCGTCAGAATCGGGAAGGAACTCTCCGAGCCGTTCGATACCAAACGAGGTTTCAGACAAGGCGATTCCCTATCGTGTGACTTTTTCAACCTGCTTCTGGAGAAAATAGTTCGAGCCGCAGAACTAAATAGAGAAGGTACCATCTTCTATAAGAGTGTACAGCTGCTGGCGTATGCTGATGATATTGATCGCGTAAGCGGTGTCTACGCCAATTAAGAAGAAGATATATAAATGATTAACCTAACGAACTGAGTCGCTGCTCACACCCAGTCGGAAGCACCTATACCGGCCATACAAACGGACCGATCAAAATCAAGACCTTATGGGGCAAACTTTTTTAATTGACGAGATATCTTCACAAAATTTGGCATGGATATTTAATTATCTAATGCATCCAAATCCCCAAAGAAATTGTTCAGATCGATTAACTAAAGCATATAGCTTCCATACAAACTGACCGATCAAAATCACATTCTCGTATGGAGTATTTTGAATTTGTGAAATGATTAATAGTTACGATGCAACCGACGCAAATGTTTAACTGTTTAATAATTTAAAAAAAAAAATTATCACGCACGGCACACTGTGCGACTACCTTGATAGCAGTGTAGACAGGGGAGTGTCATAACGGTAAATATTGCATCTATAGCCATGCAAGTATCTTTATACAAACGACATTGTTGGCATGTGTGGGCAGGCAATCGGCCAGGCGAATGTGTAAATAATAATAATAATGGCAATAAAAGCACTTTGAGAAAAATGGCAATTGAAATTGAAATTCGATTTTCCGCTTTTACGAGATTTGCGTTTGTTTGCCTAACCAGCACTCGTGTATGCGCATATGTGCCTGCATACATATAGACACTGCTATTTGCCTTACTTTTATCGTTTTTATATTTTTCCTATTATTTTTCTCTTCGTTTGCGCTGCAAATAATGCAAACAAATATTGAGACCGCATTAAGATGACTGTCAACGGTGCAGTAATTGCTGTTGTATTTGTTGTTAGTACATGTATAAGCCTACCTACCGTCTATACTATGAACATACACATGTATGCATGTGTGTATGTATGTAGCTATATTTGACTATCTCGACATACCTAACCAAATAATGAGTAAAATGTGTTTGGTCCGAGCAAATATGAGGATAATTTTTGTTGTTTGGTTTTCATTTTCTTATTTTCTGTTGGTGTTCTTGTAGTTGTTTTAGTAAGATATGTATGTATGTGTTTATTTATAATATGCGCATTTGGAAATTTCACAAACCCTACGAAAAATGCGCGAATAGCAAACTAAAGCAAATATGTGATTATGGAGAGAGTGGACTACAGGAGAAAGAAAAAAATATTAAAAAACGAACTAACAAATTAAAGCGGGCGACATGAGATAAACAGCAATAAAAATAAGGTTACGCCGATTGAAGCCAGATAAAACGCGGCGAAATATAATAAATATAATACGAAACAACAATAGCAGGCTGGAGCATTACTACCCAAGCGCGGCAGGTTGGGAAAGGGGTTACCGATTGCGAATTGCGAATTTTGTCGTATTTTTAGTGAATAAACAATAAGTAAAAACAATCAAAAATCGTTTTAAGAACAAAAATACACCACTGTGTGTATACATGCTTGTATGTATGTATGTGTGGGTGTGTAGGTATGCATGTAAATTTTATTTGACGAGTGAAAAATCGTGTAGCGGAAAAATCTATTCGTCATCGGCAGTGTCAGCGACAATACAAAACTCGTTACGACCGAAAAGAGCAACAAATTAAGTGCTCAGCACCAACAACAACCACCACAAAATCAATTTAACGAAATTCATATTTCTTGCCCAGCCGAAGCGCTAAAAGATACATGTGTATGCATTTATGTATTTCACATGGCAAACTCGTACACGAATCGCTAATATGTAGTAAAAACTAAAAAGGCCAGATGAAAAAATGTGTGTAAATGACAACAACAAGTACAACAATAAAAAGATGTGGTGTTGCTTCTGCACGAGCAATCGCACACCCGCATATTCGCTCGATTTCGCATCACTACCTATCGCTGCTGAAAACACGATATATCTTCGCAAAACAAATCTTCGCTCAGAAGACAATAGGCGCAAACATCAAGTGCGCGGGGCATAAGGTAGACAAATTACACAAACTACAATGCAAAATACTTGTTTTTCTACACTTAAGCGACAATCGCGCATACATCTATAAATATGCGATATACAATGGTGGCGAAAAAAAAACACTCACGCGTTAAAGTAAGCTTTTGTTTTATTCGAAAATATTTTAGTAGATATGGTTTTTTTTTTTTAAATATTTTTAAAATAAATTTCAAATAATTCGAAACATATGTACATATTTGTAAATAATCCAAAAGAATATTTTCAACGAATTTGAAAATATTTTAAATTTGCTTCGAAAAGTATTTTGCAAATAATGCAGCATTCTGGCTCTATAGTGACAAAAATATTGATATTAAAAACATTACACTGTTTTAATTTTATAGTTATTATTTTTATAGTTAATTCAGAATTTGTCACAAAAAATAACGCTCTTTTGCAGGAATAAAAAAAAACGTATGAAAAGATTAAGTAGACAAATTTTTTTTGTATGGAAGATTTTTATATAAGCTTTTCATATTTTTTTTTACAAAAATAGTTAGTTAAAAAGTTATATTGAATTTTATATATATATTTGAAAGCATAAAAAATACTAAAAAAATAAATCAGATGTGTAAAATTGAAACGAATTTCTATCTGAAATATTTTTTATTTAATTTTTTAAGGATATAAAGTGCACACTGCGCCTTCGTTCATTATTTTATAAACTTTCTCATGTTTGTCATTAGATTCTTGCACCCTAGCCCGAAAAAGGTAAGATTTTCTTCTTTTAGTCTAGTAAGAAGCCTTTGAAAATGATGAAAAAGAAAGAAATTTATAGTAGTTTGACACCCATCGGAAACGAAAGATAAAACAAGAAAACTTTAAAGAAAAAATTATTTACAGGCGATCTGTTGACGGAATTTTTAATAGTTAAAAAAAGGTACATATAACTCGATTTTCGGCAGAATTATAAGGCCTATAGAAAATAGGATAATATGAAAATATTTTAGTTAATGGAAAGATCTAAAACTCTTTTTTAACATAACATGAAAAATTTTGTAAAAAATTTAAATAACCAAGTTTTGTTTTTTTATTTTTATCTTGAAAAAAAAAAAAATGTTTCTTTTACATAATTTGGTACAAAATGACAAACATAAGCCCCAAATACACTGTATTTTTTAATTAAAAATATATATCTTTTCGACTTACATATATTGAGCTAATATCTACATATATTGAAAAAATCCTTATTTTCAATCAAAATTCTGATGTCAAAATTTCAGATTTTTTTAAAAAGTCAGTAGACTCTATGTTCATTGAAATATCTAAATTTTGGTGGTATAAAAATATACATGTATAAATTAATTAGATACATTTCCTCAAAAAGTAATAAAATACCTTAAATATTAAAAATATGTATGCATGTACATTCGATATAATTCACAAGCGCATTTAACACTTTAAGTCAATGTGAAGTATCTTCGCAAGTCGCCTATAAATTTATGTGGATAAAGAGTAAAATTATAATTTTGTTTTCCTTTTTAATTAATAAAATTGTGATGAAAGCATTTTTAAGCAAGATATCGATTATAAATCACAATAAAGAGATTTAACTAGTTAACAGAATTTAATTAAGTATTATTTTAATTAAATCTAAAGTAAACCCTCGTTTAAAAAATATCAATTAACACGCCGCAATAATTATGACGAACACTGTATGTCATACTTCGCACATTTACACCCATGCATACGGTTAAAAACATACATACATATTAAAAAGGCGTTTTGTCTATTTGCGCTCTTCTCCCACAATTGCTATAATTTTCAATGTTGTCGGTTTTGCCGTTTTTACCACAAAAGTGTTTTTATACGATTTATTAAATAGGCAACTAGTTCGGCTTTTGTTATACATACACAAATATTAAATTGAAGAAAAAGGAATTATATTGTGTGCGTTTGTTTAAGTTTTTTAATCACATGAATCTGCCAACGGCTAAAAAGTAAAAATTAAAAGCATAATAAAGCACAAACCGATTATGACTTATATAAATTTATAGATAGGCTTACGTACATACATATGTATGTACATATGTACGTTTTGCGAAGAAACCCCTTTAATTGCAAAAAAATCTATAGAGCGAGTTTCAACAATCGCAACAATAATAAAACGGCAGTCGAGAGCAGCCATAATATCCGCTTAATTACAATTACTATTATTGTTGTTGTCATTAATTTATTTTAGCGATTTGTTGCTGCTTTTGTAGCCATTCACTTATGAATTTATTATTTATTGATGCTGTAGCCACACACGCAACAACACACACGTCTAAAGGCACACACACGCACGAATGCATTGTATATACACACACTTATGCACACACAAAATTTTATAGTGCTACTTTTCAGCTTGTTTTATGCATATAAATCGCTTTAAATGTCAGCACAGCCTGCGGTTTATAATTTTTATACGTTGTTTGTCGTTTTTTTTTTCAATATTTTTCAATGCTTATGGACTTAATTGGTATTTCCACTGTTATAGTTTCATAAAATTTACGTTGCTTTTATTTGTTTGCTTAATTCTCTTTTCGTATTTATTCAGCGCGCTTTGCTGCGTGTTCGTTTCGATTTTTATAGATTTTTTGGACATAATTTATTATTTGTATTTTATTTGCTCACACTTTATCGTCACTTTACCTTCAATTTAAAGCAAATTTTTATTGCTGTCACGAATTTCAATTATAATTTAATTTGCATAAATAATACTTTGCACTTTTTGTCGTATTTCAATTTGTTATTGGAATTTATGTTTATACAGCTAGGACTTTATTTTTATACAGCTAACGTAATTTTTCGTATCGTACAAATATTGCTACACATACAAGCGTTTGCTCAACATTTTTAATATTCCTTTACACTTTTCGATTTTTGATTTTTGCTTTCCGGTTGTTATCCAATAGTTGACTAAACGCATGCTTGACGACTGTCCGATTAAGAGCTAAATTAAATGAATATACCTAAAAAAGCTGTAACAACGCATACGGCGCGACGAAAACAATAACAAGGTATAAAAAAGGTAACCACCACGAAGAAAACTCGTTATGTCGTCCCCAATAGTGGTCGAAGCTACGTTGCAAGCAGCGTTGAACAAAGCCAACGAAAAAGGTTGGCTGCGTTTAAGGATAATTACATATTCAGGTAATGGTAATTGCTGTCGTCGCTGCGCTGATGTCGACTACATTGCGCGAGCATACACATACGCATTTACTTGCGTACTTGCATATATGTACATATGTATGTATATTTCGCTTTATTTGTTCTTGTTTTCGCTTCATTTCAAGGGTAAACAAAAAATAAGGGTAAACGTGACGCAGCGTGAACTTCTAGATAGCGATTTTATTGTGCTTCGGTAAATACCAATAATATAGAATGTGCGCTGAGCGTTAAAATCTAATATTGAATTGGTTTACTCTTTTATTTGTTTTTGGTTTTCATGGTGTGCATGCAGGCATATAAAATGCAGATGGTATCAGTGCATGTTTTTCTACATACTCGTTATAATAATTCTCACGTTCTCATGAAGCAAGCATTTTTCACACCAATCTGTGAAATCTAACCCCGTTTGCAGCAACAAATTCTATTTAACCAATAACTTTACACCGAGTTAAACAATTATTTACAACGCGGTTAGCCGCCTGTACACAATACATAATATCGAAGAATTCGTAAAAGAAATTACGAAATAACAGCATCAACAAATGACACACTGTATGGGAGCAACAGTAGGCAAGAGCCATCAAAACAAACTACAAATTCACCGCCAATTGCAGCGCTATGCGCGCGCATTTGTTTTCAAAACATTTTTCGCTTTCGGTTTTTTGTGTTACGCTTTAACATTTCATTTCTCGCATTCACTGTTTTCATATGTTGTTTTCATCATTTATTACGATTTTCAGCTATTTGCGATTTTTACAGATATTCTCATATATTTTCTTGTACACATACTTGTCCTGTATACATCGTTGTTGTATTTGCTTACCTTCTGCTTAAATCCAGATTTCCGTCTTTGTTGCAGCGTTGGAACTTATTTTTGTCTGCAAAGTTTCAAATATTATTTGTTGTCAACCTTTTTATGTTAATTTTTTATTGATATTCGCTTTAAATATTACTATTTTCACTATATTTATCATATTTCACTACCGTTTCGCATTTTCAACCCATTTACCTTTTTATATAGTTTGTTTTCGTTTTTTTCGTTGGCTGTGCGCTCTCGCTGTTACCATTCGCGCAAACCGAAAATTCACTCACAAAAATATACACAACTACACGCACTCTCGCTACATACGAACACACTAAATTACTCGTGTATACGAAAGATGAAAAATTTTTCTCACTACCTTTACTCTAAGCAGGTTTTTCGATTTTCATTCGTTGATTTGATACACTTCCTGCACGGTTTTCATGCCGTTTTCACTGCACCCACTTACTTTAGTGATTGTTTTTCACTTTTTCAATAGTTTTATTAATTAATTATGACATTTTCTATATAAATATGCGGAAAATAACGCACGCACGATACATTAATACGTTTAAGGGAAAAGCGAAAAAGTAGAATGCAAAATGTGAGCTTAGCTGCGGTTATTGTGGCGTTTCTCTTTGCTGACGGAATTCCGAGTGGAGTGTGTTCCATTAGGTAATCGTACTTAGGTTGTAAACGCCAGTTGGCAGTGTTCACAGCACGCGTAGTTACGAATTGGAAATGGAGAGAATGAAATATAACCGGTATTTTTGAAAATTGGAGAATTTTGGTAGGTGTATATATTGTATTATAAGCTTATTTTATTTTTAGGAGCAGGAAGCCTTTCATCAATGTTATCTCTCGAAATTTGCATTTCCTTTTTCTAGTAAATTAACACATTGGTTTGCTTTATGGATCTACATATATCTATGTATGTACTATATATACTATACATATACAAGAAGGTTGTGTTAGTTACACCATTTATCACTCAAGACCGGCTGAACTGATTTGGCTGAAAATTGGTGAGGAGGTAGCTTAGAAGCAGGGTAAGGACATAGCATACCTTTTATCTCTTTATATCAAAACTTAATACAACTCATAAATACAAAACTTTTATTTTAAATCATAAGCATTTGTTCAAAATTCATGTTTGTAGGAATCATTTTAACATACGCCTACAATTTTAAACAGATTCTTCCTTAAAAATAATACTATTGCTAAGTATTTAAATCCGCAGTGCAATTATAACTGGCTCAGTAATCAGTCGTTGAGTACGTATTATACTAGGTGCATCCCAAAAGATTGATGTCATAACCTTTCCAGCCGATTTTTTCGTCTTTCCACGCCTGAGAACCATTTCATCATGTGCAGTACACTAGAATGACTATCGATTGGACTCCAGTGGGAAATGATGGAGCTATGTCTCTTTTATCACACACTGACGCAAAAATTCGGTTTTATTACGATTAAAGAGCACTCAAACACTGCCTTGCGAGACATCCACTTAGAGCTTTCGTCTCTTTAGAGCATCACTGTCCTCGGTGCTCAGCTTAGCAAACATCTTTTCAACGGTGGATTTCCCAGAGCCCACATTCAACAGTATTTTCACCCAAAAAGCAATGCTTTATTAACACACGAAATGCTTTATGATCCATTTTTTGTGAACTAACACAGGTTGCTTCGCAAAAATGCTATATCTCATTAACTAATAGTTATAATCCAACTAATAGAAATCATATAGATGGTGGTAGTAGTATTATCTATGTGTCAGCCACAGTGAAGCGTGGACGGATCTTCTAGTGTATATATAAATTTACCAACCTCCAGATGTTGGCTGTCGTCAAAGAAGCTATACATATGTATGTATATGGACGCGAAATGCAGCCTCTGGAAGCCGAGCATCAAACCTGTTCCGATGGTTGTGCGTTCAAGGTAAGACCAGCGATGCCTGGCCAAAGCCCAGTCAATGGAAACTGTAAAGTCGATGAAGTTTTAAGAAAGGACATTCATAGCAGGGAATTTGTCCGAGCTCCTGCAGTGTACTGCTAGTCGAAATTGTCTCGCCAGAGTTCGATGAGCGCTTGTCAACAATAAGTACTTGTACCATTGTGAGATACTTCTATCCAGATGTGGAACGCAAGAGGTCAAATAAACAAGATTCAGCTTGTTCCTATTATACTGAAGGAGTTGAAGGTAAAAATTTGATCAAACGCCAGTTGTCGGGAGAAGACTGGAAGGAAACATCCACGACACTTTCTGCTCGACTGAACAACTTTCGATAGACAGAGGTTAAAAATTTTGGATACCATAACTTTGATGAACTGACCGAATTGAATGGAATAAAAATCGATGGTCCAACTGTCTCAAACATAATATTTGTAATCATCGAATCAACTTGAGACCTAGGTAAATTAACCTAAAGCATGCTAAAAATATTTACAACACAGTTAAGAAGATTAAAACAAAGCGCATACGTACATATGTCCTGAATAGACATCCCTAAGAATGCGTCCACTCCATATCTTGAAGTTTGCTAGTGTTAGTGTTTTCATTGCGATGAAAAGAATAGATAAAAGCTTGGAAAAAATTGACGCATCAAGAAAAAGCTGACAAAGAAACTCGACACGACATACTTAGTCATCGGAATTATCATGAATGAACTCGAAGTCCCCAATAATTTCAGCGGGACCTTATCTACAGGTATTAGATCAGTAAGTAAATCTATCTGAGATACTGGGTCATATTTTTTCATAACCACCAACGGTGAATATATATTTATATGCTCAGAAAGTTAAGGTTGACAAAGAGCTCCTTACAGAAAACTCCCGCTCCAACCTTCCCTCCTACTTGCGAGATCAAAAATAGATGATATTGGCTGGCCACCTAGATCTTCAAATCTAAGTTTCCATAACTTACTTTTGTAGATATGATATGTTATAGCGAAAATAAAGTTTATGCCTGAAATCCTCCGACCATTGACGATCTCAAACACACCCGTTCGTGTCGAAATCATCGCCATACCGTCAAGATGGTAATTTTTGCGGTGACGCATAAAGGCATACAGTGCCAGTTCCAGTGGAAAGACTTGAAGGCAATGTATTCAAAAGTTAGTTGAAATCATTTATAATACCATAAATCGGCCAATACTGCTGCAATTTCATGTTCGATATTCGTACGAAGTTCCTCAATCGCCGCTGGCTTATTGGCATAGACCGTAGACTTGACGTAGCTTCATAGGAAATAGCCTAACGGCGTCAAATCACATGACCGAGGTGGCCAATTAGCTGGACCATTTCGTGAGATAAAACGTTCACCAGGCTTGGTTTTCAATAAATCGATTGTGACATTCGCTGTGTGACTGGTGGCGCCATTCTGTCCATATTGTCCAAGTTTGTATCATCCAATTCGGGCCAGAAATATTCAGTTATCATTGAGCGCTAGCGATACCCATTCACAGTAACGTGCCGGTCTTGATCATCACAGAAGAAGTACGGCCCAATGACGCCGGCGGCCCATAAACCGCACCAAATCGTAATTTTTTCGGGATGCAATGGTGACTCCTGGACAACGTACCAATGTACTTTCACAAAAATAAAGATTTTCAGTGATATGCCAAATCGTTTTTGTTTAATTAAAAAAAAAGATTTCGTAGAGTTCTTATTGAAAAACCGGCTCTTAAAGTTGTGGCCACTGTCTCGGAACTTCGGCAATAAATTTTTATAATTACGACTCGTTGTTGGATCGTATAACTTACCACGATGAAATGGCAAATCTTACTGAAAAGAAATGTCGAAAGGGCGGAAAATATACCGTGATTTGCTGTGCCTGTGGGTATATAAAGGATCAGCATGACGAGCTGAGTCGATTTAGTCATGTCCATCAATCCATCTGTATATATGTGAACTTGTCCTTCAATTTTTGAGATGTCTACATGACATTTTGCACACGTTCTTTTCTCCGCAAGACGTTGCTCATTTGTTGGAATTGCCGATATCGGATCACTATAGCATGCCATACAACGAGCGGAATTAAGTGCTTGTATGGAAAACTTTTTCATTTGACGAGCTATCTCCACGAAATTTAGCAAAGGTTATTGCTTAAGTCAGTGATGTAATCTTCGAAGGAATGGTTCAGTTCGGACCACTATAGCATATAGCTGCCATACAAACTCAACGATCGGAATCAAGTTGTACTAAGCAATCTTTTTTAATTGGGTTGAGTATTATAGCTTCAAAATCGATACAGTTTGTTTTGTTCTTACTATTGTTGTTGTTATTCATTTTCATCATTAGGATTATTGATATTATGAAAACTTTACATCTGTTCTGTCGCATTGCACTGAAAATTTGCTCTTTACAAACGAAAGCATATTTTGTTGCCTACATTTAGGCGCCAACATAAAGACTTGTATGAGAGTCCGCCTTAAGCAAGAAGAATTTAGAAAAATAAAACCACTTTTTGTTGTGTTTTAAGTATGCGTTATGCTTTTATTTTATTATGCCAGACTTTCTCGCGATATCTTTTATATTTATCTACTATTTTATAGCATCGTGGTTCTGCTTAATCATCTGCCAGTAATTACAATATGTTTATTTTAGCAATAATATTTATTATGCACATTTCTTCACTCAACTTAGTGTAATTAATTAATTATTATTTACCAAGTAATGTTATGCTTGTACATACAGACACACATATGCACTTACATGACTATGTATGTATGCCTTGATTACACTTAAATATTAAACTTATGCACTCATACATATTATATATGCATATGTATATGTTTTACATAAGTACATATACATAATCGTATATATGAATATATTTACTGAATGTTTTTGTATGTACGCATGTATTGGCGGTGTGATAATGATATTTACCGTTGCAGTTGATATTTTTGATAGTTCCGTTATATTTGCTCATGCAATTTGGCGCATATATTTGGCATTTCGTTCATGTACTCGTTTGTATATATGGGTGTGTGTGTGGATTTACATTGGCGTTTGTATTGTGGTCCATCTTCGTTTTTCAAATTTTTTTTTAAATTTTATTATTATTTTTTATTCATTGCAATTACATAATTAGCACACAAACTTAAATTCAATTCGTTTAGTTGCATATATTATACACACATACTATATATACTTATGTAGATATGTTTTTGTTTTTTTGCTTTTGCTTACATTAAGAATTCGATAAGTATTTTTGATACGTTTTGGTTTTAATTTTATTTGTCCTTTTTTTTTGCTCTTCGTTTAGTCATCTTATACACGCAACACTTATTTATTATTAGTGTTTTTTTTGCTTTACATTCTTCTGCTTTTTTCCTTGGCTGCTGTATTTACATTTCTAGAAATGCACTTTCTGCCACTCTTTGAAGTTGTTGTTGTTGTTTAGCTAACTTACGGTAAATCATAAATAATATGTTTTTGCCTTAATTACTGGTTTTAGATACATTTTACAAGTTTTCGAAGCTTTTTCTGTTTTTACGTTTAAGCCTTAAATAATTGGTGTTTTCGAAATAATAACGGAATTTCAAAATCAAATCATAAAGCAGCTACAGTAAAGGATATGAAAAAAAAATTTATTCAATTGAAATAATTTTGCTGAAACATAATTTTTGGATGAAAAATATATCACTTAGGTTTTGATAAACTATTGAGAAACTGTTGAGAAACTGTGGAGAAACTGTTGAGAATTCAATTTGTAGCTTTGGTAAACTTTTTGTTGCAAATGGAAATGTAATTTGTCAAAAATACTTTTTTATTCAAATTATTAAGTTTACCGAACTGTTGAGAAACTATTGAGAAACTGTTGAGAATTAAAATTTGTAGCTTTGGTAAACTTTTTGTTGCAAATGGAAATGTAATTTGTCAAAAATACATTTTTATTTAAATTACTAAGTTTACCGAACTGTTGAGAAACTATTGAGAAACTGTTGAGAATTAAAATTTGTAGATTTTGTAAACGTCTTGATGCAAATGTAAATATCATATGTCAAAAAATACATTTTTGTTCAAATTTGTAAATTTATCTAACTGTTGAGAATTAATATTGAAAAACTGTGGAAAAACTATTGAGATTTAGTATTTTTAGATTTGATAAACTTCTTGAAATTTCATTGCTTACAAATACATTTTTGTTCAAATTAATAAATTTCCCGAACTGTTGAAAAACTTTTGAGAAACTGTTGAAAAACTGTTGAGAATGAATATTTGTAGATTTGCTAAACTTTTTGACACAAATAGAAATATCTTTTTTAAAAAATACATTTTTGTTGACATTACTAAATTTAACTAACTGTTGAGAAACTATTGAGAAGCTTTTGAAAATCAAAATTTCTAACTTCGTTAAGCAACGAACTTTATTGTATATCTTCGAAGGCAAATCGTCAATATTTGCGGTTTTAGCAATCTAAAAAAAATCATTACATAGAAAGACATAATAATTTATTCTCAACAGATTGTTGAAAATTCTACCATTTTAACGTTGAGAACGTTTAAGGTTTAATTTTGGAGTTGTCTTAGAGAATGTTCCCCTGAACTTATATAACTTGTACGATTAATAAGCTGTGCTTTGAAAAAAAGTTTCGTTCGAACAGTTAACCAACGGTATTTGAGAGCTGGTTTCGGATCTAAATTTTCTGAATAAAAACATATTATTATTAACTGTTAAGTTAAGTTTGAGAACTTCGAAGATCAAAGATCACTTTTTGATTTGAACGCCATGCATCCATTACGCCTTAATCGTATTAACATAGTTAGCCAACTAACGAACAAACAAGCAAACATGCTAAGTAAATATGTATACTTATACTCGTATATCTATATACCTAAATATATATTAAATAAATGCATTAGTCTCGCAACTTGAACATAAACTACGCTCGCCGCCCAACCGCCGGTGCTGTGACCGACGTCGAAAACAGCAATTGTGCCATGTAAAATGCCAAATGAAGCTTCAGAATTGTGGCTAATGAAGTCGCCGGAACACCACCGCGCGCCGCCTCCTCGATGCCTGTCAAAAAGCCGCAAGTAAAAGAAATTGAAATGGGTTAGACATTTTTCTTTGGATTATGCAAAGGAACTCACCACTGATAAAATTGAGATGATCATCATTTATGGACGCGATGCCGGGATGCAACTTGATTTCTGAAAAAAAAAATAATAATAATAAATTTAATGAAAATTTAATTTTTAGTGTTGAAGCAGATGGAGTTAAGAATGTGTTGAATAAAAAACAAGAAAAAAACGTTAACTTTGGCTGCACCGAAGCTAATATACCCAATCAATTCAACAATTGGCTCATATGAGTATTTTGGCATTCCCATGTTGCAGTGTGAAAATGGATGAAATCCACGCCTACTTCCCACATAACAAAACTTTCAAATTCAACTGACTTTTTTCACTTTCCAGTATACAAATCAAGCATTAATTCATATATCGGATAAAACTTTGCCGGAATGGTGAATTTAAGATATGCCATCTCAGATCTAAATATTATCAAAATCGGAACATAACTATTCAAGCCCCCAGGCACCGGAAATGTGGACCCTAGACACCAAGGCTGAAATTTTACCGGAAATATCGGTCAAAGTGTAAAATTAGGAGAGAATTCTTTCCTGATAGTAACTATTATGTCTGTATGCCGAAAATGGGTTGAATCAGGTCAATATTTCGCTTAGCCACCAAACACCTAATATAAAAGTTTTCGAACTTCCGGCTGATTTTATATTTATTTTATGTAATAGGACTGATTTTCTTCCGCCTTTGGAGCGTGCGCGCACCGACTGGATTCGGTAGAGGGCGTTGCTAGCTAACGAACGAGCGGCTGGTCAGTTATCTGCAGAGTCAGGACAAACATTTTCACACGACGTGTTTCTGTGAGTGCTGCAAGCCGAAAATGCAGCGTTCGTTAGAGCAGCGGTACGCGATTAAATTCTGTGCGAAACTCAGTAAATCTGTGACAGAGACGTTTGATATAATCAAGCAGTCTTACCCAGATGTTGCTTTAGCAAGAAGTGGTGTGTTTCGGTGGCACCAGGCCTTTTTGGAGGGCCGAGGAGGGATCGCTGATGAAGACCGGAAGAATGAGCAAACCCAAAGTGAAAACGATACTCATTGTCTTTTTTGACATCAAAGGCATCGTCCACCATGAATTTGTTTCTCCTGAACAAACCGTCAACAACAAATTTTACGTAGAAGTCCTTAAGAGACTCAAATGAAGGGTCAATCGGGTTTGACAAGACATCGCAGCCAATTGGAAGTTACACCACAGCTACCTAACCAAGGTCGGCATCCCAATGCTTCCGCAACCGTCCTACAGCCCAGATGTGGCCAACCGGACGTTTTTTTTCCTTTCCTGAAAAGGCCGATGAATGGCAAGCATTGAGAGAAGACAGAGGGGATCCAAGCAGCATGCACCTCGTCTCTCAAGGCTATTCCGGAGAACGCTTTCCGTGATGGCTTCACTGCTTGGAAATCGCACTGGCAGCGCTGCATCGACGCAGAAGACGCCTATTTTGAAAGTTTTTAAAGAATTGGAACTATTGCTTCGATGATTTTTCTTAAATCGACTCAGTCCTATTACTTTTTGGACAAACCCTGTATGTGAGGATACCTTAATGAAACTCAGAGAGCATCTGTTTCTGTTAATATTTAATATACTGGGCTAGTACAACATCTATGTCCTATATATTTAATATAATATTTCTAAACTTTCAATTGGCTTTAGACCAGGTTATATCGGTCAATATGTAAGATATCTTATCAAAATTAATTGAACGTATAATATTGGATATACTAAAGTTTAATGTCAAAAATATGTAAAATTCTACGAATTACCCAAAATTCCATATAACGTTTTTTTATTCCTCTTTTGCTCTTTGGACAATTCTCTCCAACCAGATTTACCATTTCATCGCGGAAAGATATGCGATCCAACAACGAGTCTAAATTACTAAAATTTACTACCAAAATTCGGAATCAGTGGTCTTGACTTTAAGAGCGCCACTTCCAATTTATGATCAACATAATCGTCCTGTCAGATCAACAATTGAGCGTCTCGTGGGAAAATTTGAATCCACAAGCACAGTACAAAATGTTTTCGTGCCAGTGAGACAAAGAAGTGCCTGTAGTGTCGAGAATATTGCTGCCGCTAGCGCATCAATTGGGGAGGACCCAAATCAGTTTCTTACACGTTGTCCTAAACGTGTCTCTGTGACGTCGTTGTGCTGAATTTTGCGAAAAGATCTTGGCCTACATTCTTACATTAACAAATTGACGCAAGATCTGAAGCTTGACCACCAGAATCGTCGGATGTTCGTGAATTGACCAACATACTCTTCAGCGATGAAGCTCATTTCTGGTTGAATAGCTTCGTCAATAAGTAAAATATGCGTTATTGGTCAGGCAGCAATCCCGCGTACTCCATAAGTCACCATTGCATCTCGAAAAACTACGGTTTGGTGCGGTTTGTGAGCCGGTGGCGTCATTGTGCCGTACTTTTTCCGTGATGATCAAGACTACTGTGAATGGGTATCGCTACCGCTCAATGATAATGATAATGATATGGACTTAGACAATATGTGGTTCCAACACGTACGGCGCACAGCGAATGTCACAATCGATTTAGTGAAAACTAAATTTGGTGAACGTGTTATCTCACGAAATGGCCGCCTCGGTAGGGCGATTTGACACCGTTAAACTATTTTTTTTTTGGGGCTACATCAATTTTATGGTCTCTACCAACAAGCCAGCGACGATTGATGAACTTCGTACGAATATCAAAAATGTAATTGCAGCAGTATCTGCCAATTTATGCTTGAAAACCGTCGAAAATTGGGTTCAGCTTCTGGACTTCTGCAAGCGTGCCCGCAGTGGCCAAAAGAAATCGAGTTCCATACATAATAGCATCGAATATACTTGCGTAGAAATAAAGAACTTCAAAAGAACATGGATTCGGGTATTCAAAAATCTTGGAATTTTTATTTTCAGCTCTTAAAGTTTGCTTTTGTCTGATACGAATGAGTCTGACTTGCTCATACGAAAGTAAAAAAATACGAAAAACATTTATACAAAAACAAATCTTAATAAAAAAGCTGCTCTCTTATTTTTGGTGTAGAAGTCAGACCCAAAAATTGTGTCGACCACTGTAATCAATAGAAGGCACGTGGTACATGGATGATGCTTTTTGAAAGTATTTACGAGTATATGGATTTCAAGATATTATATATGTAATACATTGGTAACTTACAATATCATAAATCTTCATCCGATCTAGCCTTTATTCTCATAAAAAATTCTTATATTTTAATAAAACTACCCATTAAAACAGCGTTTATTTCCATTAAATCATCTCTATCACCACATAAATAAATGCCATATCATAATATTCATACTTACCATAGAGCCTCAGAGTGCCCTCTGCACGGCCGAGGGAATTCGTGCTCACGCAGTGGTATGTGCCAACATCGGAGGGTGAGAACGAGCGCACGACCAGCAGCATCACGCCACGGTAGCCATCACGTTTTTCCGTTATGCCATATTTGGGACTAGAAAAAGTGTAAAGGGCATATGTCACTGTTTTATGGGAAAAGTTTTTATTGCGTAAATATGGTTTTTTGCGTCTTTCGCACACGAATGTACATATGTATGTATGTATATATGTATCTTGAATGTGTATAAATTTAGGTGATTGCAATTATTAACACATGTTTGAGTTTACAATTATATAAAATATGCCTATCTAAAAAAAAATATCACACTCACATCATTACAGTTGTAGCACATCACATGCTCTTGATATGATATCATATCGGCACATCACAACAAAACATCATGTGATGTAAGTTTGAGTTTACAATTCCATAAAAAATGCCTGTTTGGTGCAAAAATATCACCTCACATCATTACAGAAATAACACATCACATGATGCTGATATGATATCATGTCGGTATATCACAACAATATATCATGTTATATAATTTTGAGTTTACAACTTCATAGAAAATGTCTGTTTGGTGCAAAAATATCACATCACATCATTGCAGAAGTAACACGTCACGTCGACACATCACAACAACACATAAAGTGATATAAATTTGTGGGGTGTGATGCAAAAACATTGCACCGAGCTGCAGTAGATTTTAATTTTTTAAATCCAATCGCGATCCAATATCTCATCACATGATCACTTCACTGTTGTGGGAACTAAGAATCCATTTCGGGAGGCCTGTCTTTTCGTTTCTGGGTCAGTGACCGTTCAATTGATGAATCTCGCAATGTAATTTTGATACTATAATTAGATATCTGGTTCCAAAAGCTGGCGGAATCAAACCACGGAATCGGGTGGAACCGAACCATTCGACCAAAAGCCGATTTATTGACAAAACATAGCTATACGGTCTGATATTTGTCTTGGGTTTGTCGGGAAAGTAATAGGACTGAATTTTTTCCGCCGCGACTGTACTTCGGAGCGTGCGCGCACCGACTGTATTCGGTAGAGGGCGTTCCTAGCTAACGAATGAGCGGCTAGTCTGTTGTCTCCGAGCATTTTCTAACGACGTATTTCTGTGAGCCGAAAATGGCGGAGCTCGTTAGAGCAGAGGCACGCAATTAAATTCTTGGTGAAACTCGGAAAATCTGGGACAGAGGCGGTTGATATGATCGAGCTGGCTTACCCAGATGTTGCTTTAGCAAGAAGCGGTGTGTTTCGGAGGAGGCCTTTTTGGAGGGCCGGGTAGAGGTCGCTAAAGAAGACCGTGCTGGGAAACATGCGATTTCCACAAACACCGACAGTTCGTCGACTAACGACGGAACACTTGAACATGCGCAAGCCGATTGGAAGTTGCACCACGACAACGAGCCGGCTCACACCACCTTCTTGTGAACAGCTACTTAACCAAGGCCGGCATTTGAACGCTTCCGCAGACGCCCTACAGCCCAAATTTGGCCAACCGAACTTTTTTTGTTTTCTTGCCTAAAAAGGCCGATGAAAGACAAACATTTTGAGATGACAGAGGGGATCCAAGCAGCATGCACCTCGGCTCTCAAGGCTATTCCGAAGAATGCCTTCCGTTACGACTTCAATGCTTGGAAATCGCATATGTGAAGTGAGTCTGTCCTAAGCGGGATCAGGGCTGGAAACCTCTGGTAACACGTCTTCTTATCTCCCGTACATCTTATCTACTTATCTGCACTAGCGGAAATTTAAATTATTCTCTAAATAATTTGTCAACTGTTCAAGTCACTTTATCGATAAATGAGATTCAGGAGTTTTCTGGTATCACAAAGTATTTGTCTTTAGCTGAATAAGTGGAAACCCAGACACATGAATCCGTCATAGCACCTATCCCTAACACAGATTTCTTTATATATTATATACTATATTTTGAGAGCAACAACGAAATTAGTTTATAAAAAATTAACATTTTAAATATTTACCCGTCCAACAGCATTTCCGGCCCCGGCTGTCCCGATTCCAAATTCGAATTGGAGATGCTCGCATAGCCGCTGGGAGTGCGGGCACCCTTCAGCCAATAGGAGACAGGCGATGGTGAGGCCTCGACATGACATTCCAGTTGTACGTCGGAGCCGAGTGGTGTGCCTAACAATTGGCTGGGAGCGCGTACCATGGGGGCAACTGAGAGAGGGAAATATGTACAAGTTGTAATTAATTGTAATTTTTTTGAAAGTCAATTAGTAATTGAATAACTATAAACTATAAAAAATAATTTTCAATTTTGTTTATTATTATTATTTTATTTTTTTTTTGAAACTCACATTGTACACTGAGCGAAACGCGTTTACTAACTGCCGGTGGGACATCATTTGATGCAATGCACAAGTAAGCGCCCATCTGGCGCCGCTCCAAGCGCACCAGCCGCAACGACGAGCCACTATAGGATTCCACTAAAAAAGAAAGTGAAGAAAAGCGAGCGATAGTGACAAAAGGAAGTCGAAAAAAAAATGCAAATTGAAATAAAAGTGATTGAAGAACTTTCACATCGTGCGACCTGAATGATTTATTGACTTCAAAGTGTCTATAAATCATCGTTTATATACTCGCACTCGCGCACACGACGCTTACGAACTCAAACTCCACGGCGTTCTGCCACCGTCGCTTATACACGAGTGCGAGTAGGAGTTGACGAGCTACAATAATAACACGCGTACATACCTTTCATGAGTTCACGACTCCCCGGCTTGCGTATTAAAATCATATCACCATCTTCACGACGCCAGATGACGCGCGGCATTGGATTGCCGGTCGCCTTGCAGGTCAATGTGGCATCCTCGCCCTCTTGCACCGCCAAATCGGCAGACGACTCCTCGTTGATGATGTCGGGTGGTACTGCAAGACAAGCCAACACACAATATATGAAGAGGCAATGAAGATATATATTTGTATGTGTTTGTATATATAGATAAATGCATACACGAACGTGTAGTGTATACAAAGTGGCGTTGAAGGTTAAGTTGCTCGGAAAAAATGCTCAAGATTATACGTGACTTAAGCGCATTGCAAAAGTGAAGTGGCACTGATACTGCTGACTCTTCATGGCGCACGAATTATTATGGCGCTCCTCGATTTTTTCCTCTCTCTTTTTTCTTGTGCAGATAATTAAATAAAGCTGTCGTGCTTGGACTCGCATAAATGCTTGCTGCCAACTGCTGTGAAGGACAGCGCCGTAATGAGCTTCAAATTGGCGAATGAGATTTTTCATTTATGCCCATTTATGTTGCGTTCAAATTTACATACTTTTCGGGTAATTCAAAATTTTTTATTGAGTGTTCACTTTTATTTGTAACATTATTGAGGATATTAAGGCGCTCGTAGGGCGTATTACTTGAGCTGTTCATGTTAGGTTATGTTCACTATGATGAATGGACGAAATACCTACATACATATGTAAATGGTGAATACCAAGCTACAGGTTTCCCGGTCTTACAACAAAGAGAAAAGTCTATACAAGAAAAGATTATGCGAATTTTGTGGTTGTTGTGCTATAATTCCGTCATTATTGCATTTAAATTCTCCAGACCAACATGTATGCCTATATACATATGTACACACATCATTTTCAAAGAATTTTGATTAATTTGGGTCCCAAATATGAATCGGCTTGGAATCGGTTAGAAAATAGAGTGTTAAGGAATATTTCGAACTAAGCGCCACCTATTCTTCGACATCAGCAACTAGGTTAAAGGGAACTGCGCGACGGCATTTCAAGCTCCGTACGTAAAGCTACAGGCGAAACCATTGGTTTTCGTAAAGGTCGAAAGAAGAGTTGGTACGTTAGGATTGTCGTATCGTAGTGAAAAAAAGCAGACGGCCTACCGCAATGTTACCATCGACCACAACACGAGCGGTGTGGGATAGATAGCGAGAGTTGAAGAGGGAAGCGAGACGCATATGTAGACAAAAAAAAGAGAGGTCAAAATACGTAAGTATGAAGAGCTTGAGAAGCTGACCGAAAGGGGTAATGCTCGAATATTCTACGAAAGATTGGGCTATTAATGAAAGGTTTCAAGACCGGAGCATACTCTTGTAGAACCCCCAGAGGTGATCTAGTGATTGATATCCAAACATACTAAAATTATGGAGGGAACGCTTCTCTAACCTACTCGACGGTAGTGAAAGTGTAGTATCTGGAACGGCGAAGGTTCGAATAGCAATTACCCGTCTCAAGAACAAGTAAGCAGCAGGGCCGATGGATTACCGATGGATTACACGGCGGCGAATAATTGATAAAGAACATGTATCAATATGGTCGGATGAAAGCATGCTCAATGATTGGAACCTAAGTTTGCTCTGCTCCATCCACAAAAAGGGGGACCCCACAACCTGCGCCAATCACCGTGGGATAAGCCTCCTTAATATCACATATAACGTCTTATCGAGCTTAGTGTGTGAAAGATTGAAGCCCATCATCAACAAACGGATTGGAAAATAAAAAATCGACCAGATCTTCAGGATGCTTGACATTGGTACCTCGCAAAACTAATGCGGCTGTGTAAACTGACGTTGAGCAATACTAAAATTTCCATCAGGATCGGGAGGGACTTTTTCTATTGCTGTAGAAAGTAATACGAGCTGCAGAGCTAAATAGAGAGGGTAGAATCTTCTATAAGAGAGTACAGCTGCTGGTGTACGCCGAAGATATTGATATCATTGGCCTCAAAATTCGCGCGTTAGTTATGTTTTTAAAGACTGGATAAGGAAGTGAAGCGTATGGTTTTAGTTGTGAATGAGGACAAGACGAACAGTGATCGTATTCGCAACTTGGCTCGCTCGTCACTGGTGACGGTCATAAGTTTGAAGTCGTAGATAATTTCGTCAATCAAGAGACAGCGGCTGCGCTGGCTAGGTCATGTTATCCGGATGGAAGAGAATACTCCAACTTTGAAGGATTCAGTATACGCCGGTGGAAGTAGAGAAAGAAGAAGACCTCCACTCCGCTGGAGAGATCACGTGGAGAAGGACCTGACCGCACTTGGTATCTCGAATTGGCGCCAAATAGCAAAAAGAAGAAACGACTGGCGCGCTGTTGCTAACTCTACCTAAAAAATAGAAGAATTCTTTAACCTATAGTTTTCTCGATAAGATTGTGTTCTTTGGCTCGAGGATCAGCCAAAGAATCAAACCTAACCTAACATGAATATAGTTATATCCAAAAAGTTCGTAGGTCACTCAAAATTGTTTTAGTGGAGCTCATCGGCCCTTTAATGCTCTATTCGAAGCAGAAATTATAAGAGTAGATTTCTCGAATCGATTTTTAGGAGTTAGGTGGCTTTTGAAATTTTAAAAAATATTTTTTTTTAATACTACGATATGTCTAAAATATTTGCTAAGTAAATTCAACCTCTTAGGAGAGCGGCCCGTTAGGTTAGACCGGTCAGCTACTTCAATCTTTGATCGTATTTTTCATGAAACATCGTTTTCAAAGTCGGTGGTCACGATTTATCAGAAACTAATGAAACGATTTTATTGAAAATTTTCACAGTTCTTCTAAAAAAGAGGATCTCGTAATTGATCGAAGATATTTTACCGATTTCCACTTTCAAGACAATTTTTGGTAAAAATTATACCTAAAATTATTATTTTTTTTCCAAACCACGACCTACATTCATGTCCTAACCGATGAAATTTGATTTGAAATTAATCCTTCGTCTGTTATACTGACCAGGAAAAGACTTTTTGGGCAGTATCTCCGGGAACCAACTGCCAATGGCTGAATTTCCAAAAAAAAAAATATGAAAAATTCGTAAAATATTATTGAAATGCTGCTCTCTGCTGGTGGTAATAAATTAATGAATTTATTATAGAAGAAAAAATGTGTAAAAAAGGTATTTTTCGGCCGTGAAAGCTCACGTAACCTCTAAGGTTAGGTTAGACTAAGAGATCGGTGCTAACAGCGATCTCACTTGGATATTGTGGAACACCACTACACTTTAGTACATACAACTCCTCGTAAGATCCTTAAAAATCGACAAAGCGCTTTGGCCCTAAGGAATATTTGCTGAGACGGGCAATGTTATTTGCGGCCTTGCCTCCTGATTCGCTTCAGTCTTAGCAACGGCTGTCTCTACCATACAACTTTGATAACTTGCGTCCGTTAAAATTGTTTGCCTTACAGCATGAATACCTATTGAAAAATGTCATGTAAGAACCGCTACTATTGCAGCAAGATGATCTTTGCTAAGAAGATCTCCTGTGATCTACACCAGGATCTTGCAGTCTCACAGGAGCAAATCATCGATCAGCGCCTGCTATCACATTGGTCCAGTGCTCGAATGCATGACGGCAATGGAGATCTAACTGGGTAAATTTTGTATGCTTATAGCATTGAGAGTGACGGAAGCTGTGAGTTGTTGAACCTAACTCTACATAAAATATTCCATAACCCTTTTCATTTTATCTTACCTTGTACATCGATGCAACCGATTTGCTTTTTCATTGGACTCGTATTTATTTGGCACATGTAGCAACCGCGATCACTTTCGCGCAATTTGCTTATCTTCAATTTCCAAGTGTGAGCATCTTCATGTATGACGCTTATCCGAGCATTGTGTGTGACAACGCGACCTTGCAGTGCGAGCACAGTTTGATCGGAAGCGCGTAACCAGCCGACCTGTTGGAAAAAGAAAGAGAGAGACAGAAAGAATCAAAAAGGCGTCGACATTAGAATAATAATAATGGTTTCAAGTCTTGGTTGGGTTAAATTGGGTGCTCATACATCTGCTTCTAAACATTTCTAAATAAACTAAGTCAATCAAACAAAAGTTTCTAGTTTCATTCAGTGGCCACTGAGAGTACTGAGCGCTGGCTTATTTAACTAAATATCATTTGCAAAGCGGCAGAACCTTAAATCATTCACATTCTATCGGTCCGTCAAATGTCTTATAGCCTGAATTGACTTCTGGTTAGATCATGACTCTGAAACCAGTGTAGAACCAGATGTTTCTCCAATAAGCTTTCCGAAATAATATTCATTGGTTTCGACTAAATCTTAAAATGTTAAGATTGAAGAATTCGGTTTCAGCACTTTAGATGTGTAAGAATAGTGAAACTACCTTTTTATAAATAAAATTAAACTTGGTAGTTTTTTATAGCTTTATAGGAGTTTTGAGCTCACTAAATCTGACCCATCATTTTATCTATAAAATTATAGTCTAAGGGTTTAATAAAAGAAGGTCCCTGGTTCATCCCTTGGGGGTAGTGTGCTTAAATATATGTTGCTCTCAATATGATGCTCTCTACAGTGGAAGCAGCATGTGGATCTGATCATTGTCAAGGTTACAGAAACACTTATGGTGTGCAAACGGCTTGCTGGGATTGGCTTGGAGCTGCAAGCCAAGAATTATTAGATAGATATATAGTACACCATAATCGTGAGACCGATTGTTATACATATAAGGCTTGAGTTTCGAATATGCCGCAGACTTCGGTAGGACCTCAACCATCGAAACAGCAAAAGCTTGCCAATAGCAAACAGATGAACATACAATGCTTGAAATGCCAACAGAATGGTTTGGCAGAAAGTTCTGCAAACTGTCGGTTCTGCGCCATGAAGCCAGAAAGCCCCCAGCACCTGATGCTAGATTGCATAGCAGACTGTAGAAGCAGTATTAAGGCTCTTGAATCCATATATCCGAATAGGGATCACATCGCGTCATTAGCACTCATCAGTATACTGGAATTCATCAGTTTGCTGGACTTACTATTTGTGAGTCATTGTGACAGAGGGGAGAGCTTAGGTCGCGGTGCAAACCTCAATTTATATCTATCTATCTAGAATAAGATAGCGCTTACTATGAGAAGATCAAGCTTGGTCTCTATTCCACCATTAAGAAAAAAATTAATAAAATAATGCTTAAGATTTCACTTAGCCAATTACGAAAAAATGCCATAAAATTAGGCTTGGTAAGTAAGCTTTAAGCGCTCAAACTCACCTTATTTTTACCCAAATTCCGCACCGAACACGCCAATATCGCCTCACGTCCCGCCGGATATGTGACATTACTAATGGTGCCCAAGAATTCCGGATCCGGATCGAGCTGCGAATTCGGCTCTGTAATATAAGTGTAAACTAATATTGAGCAGTAGCTTACATTACTGTTAGTCGGTGGTTTCAACAAACTTTGATGGCATAGTTAGAGTTGTCATACTTACCATGTAGATTCTGTGAGCTTGAGTTGGGACATTGGGTCGCCACGAAAAGGAATATGATGAGCAGTGGCTTGATTTGTGGCATTTTTTGTCCGTTGTTTTTGAAGTGCTGTCTCTTATGCCTAGTGTGCTTAGTTTGAAGTGAGCTTTTTGAGCTTTTTATCGGTGAAGAGTTTGTAATTGGCTTTGGCTTAATTTGTGTGGGTCGAATACAGTGCCTTTGTGGTTTTTTCTCTTTGAAACGTAAACTTTCGATCACAGTTGTGGATAATTCTTAATTTTGTTGATAGTTATTAACTTTTAATTAAGCTTTTTATCAAACTTTTTTGCTTTAAAATTAAAAGAAAATATTTTGTAGAAATTTGTGCAAATTTTCTGCTAGTTTGTGCCGCTTTATCTCTTTTATAAACGAGTTTTGTTTACAATATTTTTCTATGAGCTTTAGAAAAGCTTCCTTTGGGCTCTCTTATGCTTTTTAATTAAGCGTTTGTATTTGTGTTGTAACTATTTATTATGTGCCTTTAGTGTTTGTAGTGCTGTTTCTTCTACTCTTTCTTCCATGCGCTCCCTTTCGGCACTCCTTCAAACTTTTTTGATTTATGCTCCTTTTGTTTGACACTTTTCACAACTTATTACAGCGGCAACATTTCCGTTATTATTCAAGTAGTTTATTGAAGTCCAGAAGAAAGCCCGCAACGCCAGCTGTAACGAATGAATAAAGCGAAGAAAGTAAGAAGTGTTAAATAAATTGAGCAAAGCTTACAACGGGACAAGTGGTTTTTTTTTATTTTTCCCTTTTTTATTTTTTTGCTTCTTAATTTTTTTTTAATTTTCGCGTTTTTTTTCCTCTTTTTCACATTGAAAGCTCAGCAGCATTCATTCACATGTACATATATGTGTGTGTGTGTATTGGTGAGCCAGCGCAATTCTCTTGTGTGCGGCAAGTTTTAACGGTAAGCACTTTTCAGCTGACCGCAGCCAACTTAATGAACTTAAATTAAAAAATAAAACCGTTTGCGTGTTTAAGTGTGCGTGGCGATTTGTGTTTGCATTTGTATGCATGCTTGTGTGTGTGTGAATGTTTAAAATAGTGGAAAAGTGTTAGTAGTGAAATGGTTAAAGTATGCGGAAGGTAAGCAGGTAAATTGTGTATAAAATTTGCTGGCGCGAAGAAAATTGCAAAAAGTAAAAGATATTGAAAGCAATTTGCAATTAAAAAAAAACTAACACAAATTAAAGAAATGGTGTTATACCAACAGGTTGGCAAACAGCGCCATGCCAAGGGTTAAAATAACCGCATTCAACTCAACGGCAACGCGAGACTTACTTGAAACCACCAACAATACGAGTACTTCATAATAACTTTTATGCATTGAGCGCTAATTTTCCCGAAGAATGTAAAAAAAAGACCCGAGAAAGTATCTTAACACAATTATTATCGCGAGTTGAATTTCAAACTTTCGTACTATTAATTATTACAGGGTTTTCCAAATGGAAATGAACATGTTGTACCGATTTGAATGGGCTCATGCTTTTGAAACATACTCGTTTTGGAGGATGGAGTCATGTGTAGAAGTTCACGCAAGTGAGGAAAGTTCTCTGGGCGCCATTGGACCATATGGCTCAAGCAGCTCACGACTGCCGGCCTTGGACCAAATACCAACTTCGAAAGAGCGAAAAGAAGAACGCCAGACGCGCTGTTGTTAGCTCGGCTTTAACTGCGTAAGCAGTGTTCACGCCAGTAAAGAAAATTAAATCTTCTTTGTTATAATTCTTATTTTCATTATGGAACTTTTTTCAGAGGAGCGATTGAGAAGTCTTTTCATAAATTAAGAGCTCCAATAGAGTTAATATACCTTGCCCTCAGTAGAGTTTATACTCGTATTGCTCTGAAAATTGCTTCTAAGCCTCTAATGTGAAGTGAGCTTTTTGAGCTTTTTTTGGCGAAGAGTTTGTAATTGGTTTTGGCTTAATTTGTGTGCGTCGAATACAGTGCTGTGTTATTTCGGTTCAGTATTGCTTTGTTTCATCGTGGAAAGACTTACACCTGAATATCGTTCTGTAAAGAATGTGTTTCGCGCGCTTCGCTTAACATAAAGTTAACATAGTCTGACCTCTGAGCGTACTATTCGCAATACTATTACTCATCTTGAGACCCTGCACTCCTTACTGGATAATATTCGAACGAATGGACCACGTCCAGCACGCAGTGAAGAAACTATAGCAGCCATAGCTGAGAGTGTACACGAAGATGGTGGAGAGTTGATTCAGCGCCGTTCGCAGGAACTTGGACTGACGTATGATATGACTTTGCGCATTTTACGTCGAGAGCTTAAATTGAAAGAGTACAAAATACAGTTTGTGCAAGAACTGAAGCCGCTCGACCTTCCCAATCGACATAGCTTCGCTCTATGCCCTCTTGAAAAGTCATGATAAACGACTATTCGATGCCTGAAATTGGAACTGGAGATCATGGCGACATTTGGTTTCAACAAGACGGCGCCACTTCGCACACATCGCATCAATCAATGGATTTATTGAGAGAACACAACATTTGAAAGAAGTAGACTTCAAAGAACAAATGCACAACAATGTTCTTTCGAATGATAATAAATATTCCCATTCAATTTGAAGTTTCTGTGTTTCTTTTTTGTTTTTTTTTAATTAGACTTCGGAACAACGGTAGTAAATCGTGCAAATATATTACCAAAATAATGATCGTTTCGAGCAAAGCATCGCACCCATTATCGGCAAGTAGAGTCGGTTATTCGAGCACTAAGTTTACTCTAGTGGAAAATACGCATCCTTAGAGACGTCGCATAATGCGCACCGAAGACGCTAATGCTGTTGTGGAGCAGAGTATCGTAGAAGACGAGATTGAGTTCATCCGCCAACGCGCGCAACAATTTGAACTGTGTCCATCCATTCAAGGGAAGATTTTGTGGAAGGCTCTTGGCTCACTTTTGGTGAGCGCATTATCTCGCTTTGTGGGCGTGTTGCGTGGCCTCCAAGGTCATGCGATTTAACACCGCTTTACTATTTTTTGTGAAGTTATGTGAGGTGCTTGTCTACGCAGATAAGCCCGAGACGACTGACGTTTTGGAAGAGATTATTCGGCGCTTTATTGATGACATAAGGCCGCAGGCTCCAAAAGATGTTCGAAAACTGGGTCTCTCGGCTTGAATATATCATTTTTCGTCAAAATCATTTTTGAAAGATAATGGCAAACCCTTAGTTTAAAATAAAACCACAATTCTTGGCTTTAAAATTAAATTGAATGCTTTTTTATTCTTCTTGAAGACGTCAAGTCTTAAAAAACACCTTTAACAAATGAAAGTTTTGGAAAATTCTCTTCTCTGTTAATTTCTGGATATTTCTCCGTTTTTTTTGGGGTATGGTGTTACCGTTTCTGTAAGAGAGGTAGTAGAATTTCTTTATCTTTCGTTGAAAACTGTTACTACAGAGTGAGTTAGGAGTAGAGAGACAGTGACTTGAAATTGACCTGTCTTCAAGAAAACATCTTCTATATAATTATAGTTTATTCAAAAGAAAATATTGAAAATAGAGCTTCGACTTTGAGGCCTACTTTCATCGAATACTATTTTTCGATGAAAGATGCTGAAAGACGGATCAATACGGATTGGTTAGTTTATAGTACTTCTTCAATGTTAGGTACTTATCGAAGAGCTATGGTTTTGTAGAACTTAGGAGGGATCGAAGTAGAAGCAATTGAGACTTGAAGTGGGTATTAAGGACTTTTCCGGCTAGTATTAAAGATTTTTGAATTCACTAGATAACCACAATTTATATCGATTAGTATTTCGTGACTCGAAATTGTCGTGTCTTCAAGAAAATGTCTTCTAAGTACTCATCTGAACTCTTTTCAACGTCATTTTGTTGTAGATAAAATCAAATAAAAAGTAATTTTCTTCTGTTTGCGCTTTTATTACAAGTGAAATATATGTTTTTCTTGCTACTTTCAGCTTTCATTTCAAATTTCAAATACCGTTAAATAGCGTAAAAATGATGAAAGGAGCACATAGCCGGTTAAAAGCGAACAAGTGGCCTAATGGCAGCAACAATTACCAACTGCAAACACACAAATACACACACAACTAGATTGATGCAGCAGAAAAGTGTAGAATAGAGAGAAAAGGCAATTTTGGAGCAAATCAAGCACCCAGATTTGCAACGATAGCCAGTGGCCTAGCCAGGTCAGCCGAGGATACGGCAGCGGCCTTAGCGGCTGCGGCTAACGGAGCAATGCGCTGAATTTTTCATGCAACTTCAAGTAAAAGCGCAAATATTAAAAAAGTTTCGGCCAAGCGACCGACCAGCACCGCACAGTCAAATTACTCCCTTGTGTTTTGGCTTTTAGAGCAAAACGACGCTTGTACGCATGGAAGAAGCCGTGCTGAATGCGCGCATAAGACAAACTGTGCGAAAAAAGTGCAATTCAGCTGGGGCAAGGCAAGGCAATTGCGAATAGATTCAACAAAACTCCAAAACCAGCGCATTTGTCGACATACAAAGCCAGCGAGGATGTTAGCGGAAGCGTGGGTGTCTACCACTGTACACCGGCGGGTGTGTGAGGGCATTGAAGGCATTCAAAAAATCAGCGCCAGCTTCCCCACATGTAACTACTTTATTTTCGGAGCACAACGCACAACTCAAACAAAAAAAAAAGAAAAACCCTGGAAAATCTGAAGAATAAATGGAAAAACTACTACTACTACACGCATATACTATACATATTTACATTTGCATGAAACTGCCAAAACTACCGTTTAGTAAAGTCAAAAGAAGTTTTTCATAAACGAAAATTGCATAGAAATTAAAAAGCCAGATACACAAATCCTTTTTTGTTGAGCGTCAAGCATAAAAAGAAACATTCTTGCATTATGAAAGCACAAACATGCATTCACACACACACAAAAATATAATTCTATGCGGGAGTGTGTGTGTATGTACCATATAAGATTACTGCTGGAGAAAACACTCACGTTTGTGGTAAACAAATGAAATTCGAAAAGAAAGTGAAGAAATAAAGGTAAAGGGGCTAAGAAATAATAACAACCAAAAGCAAGCTGTTATTCCGGAAGCTTTATACCCTGCACGAATAATAACTTACTTAGAAAAAAAAACAACATATGCATGTACTGGTTCTATTATAATTTAATGTTTTGCACAATTTGGTAACTCAAATTATTCAATTAAAGTAGTTATAATATAAAATATCGTTTTTGAACTATGAACTTGTATGAAAGCTATATGCTATAGTAGCTCGATTTCGATAATTTTCAGCGTACTGCTTTAACATATGATAAGTAAACATTTTACGAAATTTGATGCGCTTAGCTGCTTTATTTAAGTAGTTATAATACAAAATATCGTTTTTGAACTACGAACTTGTATGAAAGCTATATGTTATAGTGGCTCGATTTTGATATTTTTCAGCGTAATGCTTGAACTTATAATAAGTATACATCTCACGAAATTTGATGCGCTTAGCTGCTTTATTTAAGTAGTTATAATACAAAATATCGTTTTTGAACTACGAACTTGTATGAAAGCTATATGTTATAGTGGCTCGATTTTGATATTTTTCAGCGTAATGCTTGAACTTATAATAAGTATACATCTCACGAAATTTGATGTGCTTAAGTGTGTTATTTTCATAGTTATAATGCAAAATTGCGGTTTTGAAATATCGTTTATATGGGAGTTATGTGTTATATACATACATCCAATTTTAATAATTTTCGCTGCGGAGGCTTTTGTTGTTATAAAAAAATATTTGACTGATTTTAGTGTATTTAGCAGCATAACTAAACAAATTATTACAAAAAGCTTCATTTTCGAACAATATACTATATCATAGAGAAGCTAAAAATAAAAATCGCCCGAATTAGATTATTTAAAGTTTACAGTATTTACAGAGGTTGAGTAGTTACTTATGTACGTACATATAGCTAATAGTTTTGAGAAAAATATTTTATTCGAAAACTAAATAATATGAGCAGTACACACCTAGGATGGTTTTGCAAATTTTTAAGAGAAATAAAAAGCATTCTAAGATCTTTTTTAATATTTTTTTCATATACATAAATGGTATAAAGGAATAAAATTTGAAAAAGAAACTAAGTGCTAAGAAACAGATATTTTCTAAGCACAAAAAGAGAAACAAATAGGAATGAGAGACCAAACCAAAAAAGAGCAATCGAAAAAAATGTAAAGAAAACAGGAAGAAAAAGTCAAAGGACATTAAAAACGCAAAGCAAGCAAGCACGTATGCCTGAAAAAAGGACAATAGCCAAGGAGGCAAGGACTGTGTCGGTGTCACGGTAACTCTGCCAAAGAATTTATGCGTAAAGTTATATTAACGCCTCACAGCTGTGCCTCGGAGTTGGCTGCCTAGAAGGCTGAAGATAGCTGTGCGATTAAATAAAACAAAAAAAAGAAGGAGAGCAGAGGCAACAAAAGAGAAGGCAGCCAAAGGCAACAAAGCGCCAAGAAACCTGACATCAACGCCATTGTAAAGGCCATCAACGGCAAGCAGGAAGGCAGAAAGACATGTGTGTTTGGAGACGTGCACCACATGCGCCCATTAACCCATAAACACACACACACACACACATACACAAGTTAACGCTTAGGTGAATACTTTGTCTCTTTATATGCTTGTTGTTGTGCGTAAGAGACCACAGAATCCTTAAAGTGAATGTTTATGCAAACGAGAGAGTGTGTGTGAGGGGCTATGCACCAAGCAATTGTGGCCAACCGCCGCAGGCATATATACATACACTATATATTGGATAACATAAGCAGGTGTAAAAATAGTAAAGAAGCCAAGTAAATATGGACTCAGTCGTTTGAGTAAAGTTAATCATTCAGCACTTCAACGAGAGCAACAAGAGCAGATCGTTTCACTACTGGAAGTTTGACGTGAGTCCGCGGAGCGCGGCTCAACTATGAAGCCGGGCCTAGTCATAGTATGCTTTTGACACGAGGTAAATCGTAAATAGTTGACTCAGTAAGCTTTGTACTAGTTGTCTAGATCGTATTGGATGCTAGATGTAAAAGGTTTCTATAAGAATACGAGATAGAATCGTCTTCTTCCTTCTTGGCTGTACCGCCATTGTAAATAGGGAGAATATCCGACTTTACAGCAAGTATACAGATAAATCTACCATAGAAACATTACTCGGCCGTTGCCATTCTGATCTTAAGACCTTCTTAGCGTGCTCACAGTTCGTTAACTGCAACTTTCTTCTTGATTAGACAATAATTCGCCAAAATTTACTTAATGCTATTTGGTTTGCGCGGAGTTTAAGATTTGGCATTGACATGTCATTGTCACTGAAAAGACCTTTCGCAGCTGCCATCTGCATTACGAGAGCCATCTGCGGCAAGCAAGTCAGCAAAAAATCGTAACCACCAACTCTTAACTCTAATAATTGCCGCTTACCTAGACGTCGGAATTGCCAAGCTAGCAACTCCTTTCAGGGAGAAAGACGGTGGGATACATTATTTTTTCGGTTGACGCTGATGGCGATGCCAAGTGAACGAAATGAAACGAAAAGCTATTTTCTCCACTTTTTAATGGCATGACACGTTGCCACGCTGGTGAAAAAGTCGACAGCAGCGAAGGGCAGCACTGACACAGAGACCGCGACAGAGCCGGAGACGATGGTGGCAAAGTTGCAGGATGTGTGCACACATGTGTACACATGTAAGCTGAGCAGAGCAATGTGTGGAATGATAAGAACTACATATATGCATACCCAAGAATAGATTTGATCGCGCGCGCAAAGACTTCAAGGGAGGCCGTTCCCGAGTTAGATGCCTGAAAACGGTACCGAATGTCGGGTAGCGAAGCGCTTTCGTTCACTTGTGTAGATGACAACAGATGCCAGACAGCAGCAGCACGCCGCTGACGCATTGACAGCCAACACAAGCGTCAACAACAAGCATATCAGCAACAACAGTAGGAGTAAGAGTAATAACAACAAGAATGACAGGCAACAAGGTTGGAGTTCAGACACTGTGACAGCAGCCAAAGCAAAGGACAAAGCAATTTAGCTTAGCTGCGGCTGAAAATCCCCGACACTTGCATGTCCTGGCGGGCAGGATAAAACTATCAGCGAGGTGTTGTACAAGAAGCTAGAGAAGAAAGGGAGTTAAATATGAGGATAGCTTTCTGGAGGTAAGGTTTGGATGGAGACCAAGCGAGGTAAGGCTTGATTGGAGAACAAGCGAGGTAAGGTTTGGAGACCGAGCGGCAGGCGGCAGGTTGATAGGCTGACAGTCGAGAATGCAGCCACGCCGGTGGTTGCACATAACTTGTCGGCTCCCATGGTTGCCTGGTTGCCAAGCTGCGAGCTGCCGCCATTATCGCTGGTTACGGCCGCTGCATCATCCACAAACAGACGTGGTGTCTACTGCTCATTTGCTTTCATCGCAGTCTTTGGATTGGCAGTCCAGCGCATCGCTTTGAGTAAATACTATAACCTGTGCGGTGGAAGACAACGCCTTTACCATTAGCACGTCCGTATGTTAGTCGAATGTATGAGTGTGTGAGTTGAAAATGCAAAAATACAAAACAGTTAAAGTACATAGTCGTGGAAAACAAAGGAAAGGACATCCAAATGAGCAAGAGGAAGATACACAAGTACAAGCACAGAACACGTGCATATGCAAAATACAGGGCTAGTTGGATTCGAAAGCGACTATTTTAGAGTTTCGCGTGGCACATTTTGTGCTATGACTGGAAAAGAGTGCCTCAAACATCGATCTCCTTCAGCTGTAAGAATGTTTTGTTTGATTCACAGAGAACAAAGAGACTAATTGACATGGAGATTGTAGATAGAGAGTATAGGGTACCTTTGGAGAGGCCGTTTTATCGAACTATTTGTTTCAACTATATCTGGCTACATACATACTAAAACTAACTTGATCCGAGCCAATATTACTTCATGTCAAAATTTTAAACACAAATCAGTTTGAGGCTAAAGTTGGTAAGAAGATTTCGCACTTACTGGCTTTATTTCACAACGGATATAATTTAAAGTGTAGAGAACTGCTGCCAATCTCCCAAAGGTTGCCTCAGTTACGGTTGCGTAAACTGACATTGAGCAATACCAAAAGCTCCGTCAGGATCGTGAAGGACCTCCCCAAGCCCTTCGATATCAAATGAGTTTTCAGACAAGGCGACTGCTGACTTCTTCAATCTATTGCTGGAGAAAAAAATACGAGCTGCAGAGCTAAGTAGACGGCGTAAAATCTTCTATAAGAGAGTACAGCTGGTGGTGTACGTTGATGGCATTAATATCATTGACAAAAAAACCGCGCAGTTAGTTCTGCTATCTAAAGATTGGATAAGAAAGCGAAGCGTATGGGTCTGGTTGTGAATGAGGACAATACGAAATATCTCTTGTTATCAATCGAACAGTCTTTCAATTGGCAACTTGGATCGCATGTCACTTTTGACAGTTTCATTAATTTTGGAATCAGCATTAACACCAACAACAACGTCACCCTTGAACTTAAACGTGGAATAATTCTTGCCAACAGGTGCTATTTCGGACTGAGAAGGCAATGGAGAAGTAAAGTCCTCTCTCGACGAACGAAAACCAAACTCTATAAGACAGCCCTTATTTCCCTCCTGATATATAATATGATGCAGAGGCATGGACGATGACGACATCTGATGAGTTGACGTTACAAGCTTTCGAGAGAAAGGCTTTGCGGAAGATTTTTGGTCGTTGCGTATTAGCACCGTCGATTATTGCATTCGATGAAACGATGAGCTGTATGAGTTATAGGACGACATTGACATAGTTCAGCGAATTAAAAGACAACGGCTACGCGGGCTAGGTCATGTCGTCAGAATGGATAAAAGCGCTCCAGCTCTGAAAGTATTCGACGCAGTACCCGCCGGTGGAAGCAAAGGAAGAAGAAGAACTCAACTCCGTTTGAAAGAGCAGGTGGAGAAGGACCTGGCTTCGCTTGGAATTTCCAATTGGCGCCACAGAAGAAGCGACTGGCGCGCTGTTTTTAACTCTGCTATAACCGCGTAAGCGGTGTCTACGTCAATACAGAAGAAGAAAAGAACTACTACGACTAGTGTTTGCAACTCGATTTTATGGTAGTCGATCGGTTGCAGGCCAATCTCTGTAGCACTGGTCTCGTACTCGAACTCTGCACTTCAATGAAATGGGTCTTTTTCATTCAATACTTATTGGAAGAGTTTGATTCGTGCGGCTGGGCCGATATTGCCTTGGAAGTTCGACTCGTCCGGCTTTTTGGAGTCTGAGACTCACATATTCTGTACCCACGAGCTAGCTTGAAAATATTTAACGATCTAAAGTGAATATTTTTCGGTGCTTTCTTGAAAATTTTAAAATGCATTAAAAGCGACGAGCGACTCGGGAATGAGTTAAACTTTTTTATTGATAACTCTGATCAAAATCTGCAAAAAATCTAGAAAAACTAAAATATTGGCACACAGAACGTGTGAAGAGGAATCGGCACAAAGAAGCACAAAAGAGGGGGCGAAAAATCAACGCTGAGCGCTAGAGTACACAGTGTATAGAATAACAAGTGTAGTGATACAACGAGAGTTGCGGAGGGGCTGAGAGGGTGGTTGAGAGAGCGCTCGAGATTGTGGGCGCCATGCAGGCTGCTTCAACCTAACCTCAATTGTATACAGTGACGTAAGACGAGATATAAAAGTTGGTACACTCGTGTAAATGCTTGTGGCCCACTTCGGTGGTGTGTCTGCCCTTAAGTGCATATTAGTTTTAAGGAGATTTGAGTATATTTACTTTTCGCAAGAGCAAATTATTTAAGCTCTTTGTTTTGTTTAAGTACAAAAGGGAAATAAAATGAAGAACTCTCAGCATAAAATTTTGGTGTAATTGATAGTTCTTGTCATAATTCATTAGCCATCACTCGGTTGTGAAATATCTGCACTGCAAGGAGTTCCAATGACTTTGTGGGGTGGAGTTTCGAACGAAATTGTGACTAAGAGAACTTTAATGCATCTTATTTGATTGAAATCGTTTAAACCTTGCGACGGATAGGATTCTTCGAACAAAAATGATCTTGGTTCGTCGCTGAGTTGATCTTGGTTCATAACTCTATCATTACTCTAATTTATTTTCAGTTTTTTATACTCTTGCAACATGTTGCTACAGAGTATAATTGTTTTGTTCACCTAAAGGTTGTACGTATCGCAAGATATCTCGGTGAAACTAGGTATACATGTTCTTTGGCAAAAAAATAAGGAGGAGTTCGTAGATGGACGTAATCGGACTCCTGCCACGCCTACAAAACGCCATTAATCGAAAACGTACAAAGCGTCAAAACTAATTTCGCAGAGAGGATCGCAGTGGGAAGGGGCAAAATTTTTTGAAAAAGTATGGACGTGGCCGCCCTCTAATAAGTTGGATGCATACATATATCTCTTAAGCCACTTAAGCTACAATAACTAAATTCATCTAGCACCAATATTAAAGAGCTCCTATCGACAGTATGAAACTGAATGAAATAGGCTAATAATCCCGTCCACTTCCCATATAATGGTGAGGGTAGGTTAGATTAGTCTGATAGGCCTATGAGCCACGTATAGACCAGTTTTGGTCCTTTGCGGTACCAGATGGAGTTCAGTTTCTAGGTCTATGAGGAGTAGTCATTCTTTAGGCTGCGTGCGCTTGAGGCCCACTTCAACAGACTCTGTGGCATCACTATTGGTACCTCTTTCAGTGTATCATACCGTGTGGACCCCAGATGCCCACAACGTAGTCTTGCCAACATGGGACAAGTGCACCACTCTTCACGGCTTAGGCAAGCAAAGACCTCAGCTTGAAATATACCGCTGTGGTCAGGCAACTCAAAATGCTGCCTTATGCCTAACTCTGGACTGTATATCCCCACACCAACTCCACCCTCCATTTTCGAGCTATCCGTTTAAAATTTAAAGATTTACGCGTATCAACAGGGGTCAGGAAAGAAAGGTATAGTAACTGATTTTCTTCCACCGCGACTGTACTTCTCAGCGTGCGCTCACCGACTGGATTCGGTAGAGGGCGTTACTAGCTAATGAACGAGCGGCTAGTCAGTTGTATCCGAGCACCTGGAGAGTCAGAACAAACAGCGTTCGTAAGAGCAGAGGTACGCGATTAAATTCTGTGTGAAAATCGGGAAATCTGCGCAGCTAAGTTTGATATGGTCAGGCTTACCCAGCATGGCTTTAGCACTAAGTGGTGTGTTTTAGCAATAATTTTTTTTGAATCGACTCAGTCCTATTACTTTCCGGACAAACCCTGTAACATACCTTTACGCCAGCCAGTGGGATCATGTAGTCGGTACTTGCCAAACCGCCCTTACCCACTGAGCTATGCCCGAAGGTCCTATGTGGAAATTCTCCTTCGGCCAGTGCTCGACTCGCCGATTTTGCTGCACAGCTTTCAGTGAAGAGGTCTATAGGAGGCAGGTTTAGTACCAGTTTAGAGCCGTCGTTGGGTTTGTATAATAACTAAGCACCTTTTTTAAGAACACCCTACTTTTACTTACCCGAGGTATTGAAGAAACTGGAATACTTTCTCAAAAACTGATACAAATTTCTTTAAGGTTGTAGTTCATGTAAGAATCAAAACCGGCGTGGTCACAAATCCATGATATGTTTTGAAGTTATCTATAAGACTGAGAAAACCGAAAGACCTAATGTTGACGATAAGATTTGATTCTAGGGTTCCGTGATATCTGACGACGAGGTTAAGGAAGATTCACCAACTTTTTAAAAAGAAATGTTTCTATGCATATTTTTGAAATTCTATCTTTAATTCAATATTTTATATTAATTAGGTGGCAACACCATTTTGTTATATTTTTGTAGTAATGTTTTAATAAAACCAATTTTATTTCTTTGTTATAATTAAAGTAACGCCTTAATTTAAAAATTAAAAGGTGGCAACCTTGTTAGAATTAATACTTTGGAAAAAGCTTTGGAAAATTAGTGAGTTTTTGTAACCATTTGTTAGTAAACTTTCGTTGATGAATTATTACTTTTTATATTTCAAACAAGGTGGCAACACTTAGCGGCCATATTTTGATCTTTAAAACCTCATCGAAAAAAGCGATGTGATTACCACTAATTTCAAACTCTTATTCGATTCTTTATATTTAAATTTAAATTTTTAGAAAGTTATTAACGGTGGCAACGCTATTAATTCTTGTGCGTAGACTTTAATATTTCAAAAGATTTAAAATTTTTATCCACATTCTAATTTATTAACATTAATATTTATTTTACATATGCCTCAAGCAGCTTACGACTTAGACCAAGTATTCTCTAGAGCTAAACTGAGAAGACGGAACATTCCAGGGTTGTGCGCCGGATTTAGGACCAGACACGTAAAAAAGCACAACCAATGAAAAGATTAAAGCAGACTCGGATGAGAGACCCGCCTTTTGATGACGACCACTGCAACTTCGGACTGGTTAATCAATTGAGTCCTCTCTCGACGAACAAAGAACAAATTCTACAAGTCTCTCATCATCCCCCTTCTGCTATATGGTTCAGAGACATGGACGATGACAACATCTGATGAGTCGGCCTTACCAGTTTTCGAGAGAAAGGTTCTGCGAAATTTATGGTTATCTATGGATCGATGAGCTGTACGAGAAGAATCAGAAATAATATTGAATATTGACAAAGTTCACCGAGTTGAGAGACAGCGTCTACTCTGGCTAAGTCATGTCGAGCTCTGAGAATATTAGACGCAGTACTCGCAGAGGAAGACTTCCACTCCGTTGGAAAGGCCAGGTAAAGAAGGACCTGGCTTCGCTTGGAATCTCCAATTGGCGCCGGACAGCAAAAAGGAAGAATGACTGCCACGTTGTTGTAAACACGGCTATAACCGCGTAACCGGTATCTACGCCAATAAAGAAGAAGAATAATATTTTTATTTTGTGTCAGGTGGCAACTCTGTAAACTTTTTAAGTTAATATTTTCACCAATCATTTATTTTTAAATAGTAACAGGTGGCAACTCCACATTTATATTTTCGGAGGTAAAAGAGGCTTGAGTATTAATAACTTTTTTTAAATTAAATGTACATATGTATGTGACAACCTCTGTGTAAAAATTTATTTTCCATTATTTTTTTTTAATACATACATACATTTGTATAGAACGTAATTAAGTTCGACAATTTTAAACTTATTATTTATTTTCAAATACTTTTTAAAATAGGTGGCAACTACGTATTGCTTTTTAGTTAATAAATAAACTTAAATAAATCAAATACGTTGAACGTCTTAACGTGGAATGTTAAACAACTCTCATTTAACAACTGCCTAATTGCATAAATATGGCAACCACTTTTTAATTTCAAATAAAATTTAAAAAATATTGTTTATTGCAATAATTATTTTCCGACAAATTTCTACATACAACATCTCGCAGAAGCGTGGCTTGCTTTCTCTAACCCAACTACGGAGCCCAGCACTGCGGCTCTAAATCAGCCAAATCCCCGTTGATGCCAATGACTTGGGCAGCTTCCAGAAAATCACCTAAGTGAACTGCTGCAATTAATTTCTTGCACCACTGTGCCAAAAGAGCAATGCTGCCGAGCAAACGCCGTTGCAGCGCTTAGTCGGTGTGGCGCAAAGGCCTGTCTACGAAAAGTAAACTGTCTACCAACAATAACAGCAACAATGGCAAAGTACATGGAATAATAAAAGACTGTGTAACACTGACAATGACACCGGTAGCGTATGCAACAACAACAACAACAAAGCGCCAACTAGTCAAGCAGCCAGCGAAATGAGCACCAACGTCAAGTGGGCGGCGTGTGTGCGCGCCTAAAAGTAGGCAAGCAAAGCCAGCCAAGCTTGCAAGTGCTTTTTGTCGCCGTGTCGGCAGCTGCACGAGCATTCCCGTGCATTTATGCAGGCTGCCCGACCATATGCGAAGGTGTGTATGCATGTGTTTTGGTTGTTGTTGTTGTTGGCCGGCTTGTGCAAACTGTTTGTCAACTTGTTTTGTGTGACAGCATATTTGTTTGCAAATGATTATGCCTGTGCGTGTGTGTGTGCGTTTGTGCGCGGCTGTGTGCGCAGCTGCTTAAGCTCATTTATTTAAATTAAAATAAACACTGCAAGGCACACTCAAACACATACACACACACTCAGAGCGAGGGGGCGAGAGAGAAAGAGAAATGCACGCGTGCTTGCAGTTATGTTTAGCGCTTGGCTGCCTGGCTGGTAGACTAGGCTTGGCTGGTGTTGGCCTCCGCCAAGCACGTGCAACTAAGTGCAATGCCAGCAACAACAATAACAAGAATAGCGACAACAAAGGCGTGCGAATGAGTAACAACTGCAGGGACAATGGCAAAGGGCAAGTTGTGCACAGGTCGTGCGCGCCTCAATTACTCGGGCCACGTCCGATTTGCTGCCAGCGTCGCCGCCGGCGTCGCAGTCGGCGAAGTTGGCGTTAAGCGACGCATTTTCACACCAACCGAGAAGCAATGCAGGCGCAAAGCATATGTGTGTGTAATACTTGTTGTATTTGTTGCTATTGTTGTTTCCACGCACATACATAGACACATCCATACATT
Organism: Bactrocera tryoni; assembly: GCF_016617805.1. NCBI lineage: Eukaryota > Metazoa > Arthropoda > Insecta > Diptera > Tephritidae > Bactrocera > Bactrocera tryoni. The sequence continues at coordinate 23,000,381 of NC_052499.1, forward strand.
CTCCTCCTCCCGCTTATATGCACCGTACTTTTGTTTTCGCTGCACCACTATGTTGGGCAATGGCAAATGAGCAGCAAAATCAACAATAGCTGCAACAACACTAATGCCATTTGTTTGCAATGTCGCAAAAAGAAAGTGGAAAAAAATGTTAGCGTGCTTTTAGGAGCAAAGCACTTACTTTGGCAACAGAGCGGCATAGGAAAATAAAGGCATGAGAGACAACAAAATAAAAAGTGACAGCAACAACTAGAAAGAAGAATCTCGATTGCCAACAACACAACGACAACAACAACAACGGCAACAACACAAAGTCATGGCAACAAAGAACAATTACGATAATTGTATCGCCGACTCTTGTTGGCAGCATGCAGGATGGCGTGTAAACAAATTGTTCGTAGATGAAGCGACAGCAACAACGAAAACAACAACAATAATATTAACAGCAATGACAACAACAACATTAAGTACAATGACAGCATGAAAAAATGCAAACGCAAAGAAACACGAAGTGGAGACAATAACAACGACAACAGTAGTAACAATAATAAGAACAACAACAACAACAACGACAGTAATACCAAAACAGCAACAACAATGAAAGAACGGAGAAGCAAAAAAACCCAACAAAGCTAACAATAGCGAAAACAACAACAAGAACAAAAATGTAAAAATCAGCAACAACAACAAGAACATCACGAGCTATTGAAAACAATGCAAAAGAATGTGGAGCGAAAAAATGCAGCGATTGCGAACAAAAAATGCCGCTGCTCTTTACTAAGCGCCCGGAATGCGGCAGGGGAACGGGAAGTGTATGCTGGCGCCGGCGCGAGTTCGTGCGCGACACAAGCATTTTGGAGACACAATAGCAAAAGGCCGCTAAGAAAAAGTAGAAACATTAAAAAAAAACTTAAAATTTTATATAAAAGCTCGTGTAAGCATCTCAACAAAAAAAGAAAAAAAAAAAAACAACAACGTAAGGCAATTGCCAACAACAAGATAATTGAAATAGCTACAACAAAGATGGTGGCGCATTGTTGCAACGACATAGCGTTGAGCTTAGCGGCTCTACAGCTAAGTAGTAATTTATGTTGGGCGCCCGGAACCAGAAAAAAGTGTCGACAGCAACGTTCGCAAGCAATTAAAACAATAACAATTACAACAACTACGACATTGATAATGTGAAAAGTGAAATGTACGCAGAAGGGTGTAAAAAAAGTGGCGTAAAAGAGTAAATGTTAGTTTTTGTGTAACCCCAGCATTTATACCCTCAACAACATGAGCCTGTTTATTAAAAAACAAAAACAAGAAAAAACGTTAACTTCGGTAGCACCGAAGCTAAATACCCTTCACAGGTGCATTTCTGTTAGTAACTATGTGTTCAGTTTGTATGGAAGCTATATGCTATAGTTAACCGATCTGATCAATTTCTTCGGAGATTACATTGTTGCCTTAGAAAATAACATATAACAAATTTTGTTAATAAATCTTGTCAAATGTGAAAGTTGTACATACAAGAACTTGATTCCGATCGTTCAATTTGTATGGCAGCTATATGTTATAGTGGTCCGATATCGGCCGTTCCGACAAATGAGCAGCTCCGTGAGAAGAAAAGGAGGTGTGCCAAATTACATATCGATATCTCAAAGACTGAGGAATTAATTCGCGTATATATGGACAGATATACGGACATGAATAATTTGGCTCAGCTCGTATGTACTTTTTCCCCTATTTCAAAGGCAATAATATAAATTTGTATTTAAATACGTAAAAGTGCAGCTCTTTTTTTATCAGTCCGGGTCAAATTTGATCACATGGTAGAAAAAGAAGACTATGGTGATACAAAAAAGGCAGGATCAAGGTGCCCTGCGAACCATATCCACGATCACCCTGACTGGGAGCACTCAAATAGTCTGGTCTTGAACGGAGCTAATGCAGCCCATCTCTCCTGGAAAAAATCCACAAGGAACTAGTTATTACGTGAAGAGAGCCCTGCTTTCAATGAGCTAAGAACCTAAGGAAAGCTCCAGGAAGGCAACAATATTGCGGCAGCCGGAACTATACCTTATATGGCTACAAAGTAGGGAAGAAAGGAGATCCTAAAAGTGTAGTGGCCGTTGGGGCATCTGCCAAAGAAAAGAAAATTATGCAGAGAAGTCTCTTGCTGCCTACCTGCTCAGAAAGGTACGACTGCAACCATTAACCAAGCAGAAACATAGTACGAGCCTCTAAGCGTCTATTAACTACACGAAAGCAATTCTATGAGAGCCAAGATTGGATTTTTTGAAAACAAAGATCTAGTGACTACATTCAAGCTAATACTGCGCATCTTTCCTCGATCATGTTGGTGATTTTTGAGTCACTACTTAACTTCAAAGAAGTGGCCATTTACTCTGATAGTAAAGCGGCGATACTAGCTAACCGAGATGTAAATAGCATCGAGTATCTTTGTGACAAGACTGGTTTGGGTGCCGGGCCATAGCGGAATCGCAGGAAATTGCAAAGCTGATAAGCTAGCAAGGCAAGGCACCTTAGAACCGCTATCGGTAGAATGGGAGGTGGTCGCAGGAACACCGAACCCTCTGTTTTCTACTACTAGATAGCTGAGCTTCACGGAAGATTGGCAAGCGCTGGGCCTGGATCGATTGTAGTAGATCTAGTGATCTTTTTGTCCTTGGTAAGGCTAGCCTCTCCCGAGTTGTGGGGCTTTTAACAGGCCATGCTATTGGCGTTCATGCTGTAAGGCTGCGGTCTTACCAGACGCCATATATAGAAGCTGTGTGGAAAGATATGAGGTGGAAACAACTCAGTACTTCCTTCTTGATTGTGCCGTGCTTGGGAGGTCGAGACTAAAACACTTTTCAGCGGATATCTTCAGACCCCCACCGAACTCGCGGTGGCTACTAAGCGTTTTGCTAAGTTATAGATTCGAACACAGGAGCTCTTCTTTTCTATGGCTTCACAGAACTGCACTTGCGATGTTTGATCAGTCATTTAATCTAACATATTCATAAAATTAATAAACTGTCATTCTGCACGGTAAGTTTGAGCCGCACAAAGAAAACAAATTTGGTGGTATGAAAAAATTGTTGAAATTTTTCTGGCAGTACCACCCTAATAAAGTCTTTGGCACAGCGTGAAGTAACAACAAGTTAAATAACCGTATTTTCCTTAACACTGCTTGCATTCTACTTTCTAAACTTTCCAGCTACGCTAAGGAACTCAGCCGGCTGCCTAAAAGCATTTCTTCGTTCTCTCTGTGGGCATACTGCGTTGATTTTTCTGCCGGATTTTACGTCGTCTGCTGTGTTTCTCCTGGTTATTATTCTTTTGCACATCCTTTGTAGAGTGATTGTGTTGTAAAATTGCTTTATTTCACTTTTTGTGGTGATTCCTGTTGTTGTTGTGTGTTGTATTGTTATTAAGCTACAGTATCGAAAGGCCTTAGGTTGCCTTGCGACACTTCAACTTTCCGCACTTCCCTGCACTTCGTTTCGTTAACTTCAGCTTAGTTTTTGTGCACTTTTCTGAAGCCTATTTTTTGTAATTTTCTTCCTTTTTTCAAATATCTGTCTGTAAATCAGCTTTTACGTTAGAATTATTGTTTATAAAAAGAAATCCTGCCGGCTTTCTGCACCTTTAACACCTCTTAAGCACTATCAACCTCACAGCTCCTTCCTCATCTCTCGCTTTCCCTATATATTACATCTCTTCGCCGCCCCTACCTTAGCCCACCTCAACTCTCTCATTCTGTAATCATTCACCATTCCGCTTTGGTCACCATTTTCTAGTGTTGCTACCCCAACATTTGCATTTGTATTACATGTGTGTTTTGTTTTCGTATTATTTGCATTTGTTGTTGCTTGCTGTTGTATCGTCTTTGCTGCGCCCTTATCTTTCGATTAATTCAAAGTTGCATTTGCATTCGCCACATTGTTGACTAGCTTGCATTGTACGCTCCCTCCTCTTTCTCTCTCTGTTCCGCTTTGTTTATTGTATGTTGGATTGTGTGTCGACATATTTGTCTACGAGTATATTTATGTGAAAACCCATTTTAAGTGGCTATGGGGGTCTGCAAGTATGCTGCAAGCATTAACCCAGCAGTCTTAGCTTCTGAGCAGGCAGAAGATTGTCTCATCAAGCTTGTCTCTCGGGTTACATTGATGCGTGTCGACTCCACGATCCTCAACTAAATACTGCTTTTACATAGGAATTTGAAAAGCGGAATACCTAGTAATACTGGTACTTAATTTGTTTTCAGATTTAAAAGTAAAAATAAGTTTACGACTTCATTTGATATCTCGGAAAAATCAATTTGTTTAATATTTTGTCTTAAGATTTAATCTTATTTTATTCTTCAACTTCTTATTTATAATCAATTACTATTTAATTGTTCGTTTTTAATATTTAATCTTTGACATTAAGCTTACGCTTTAATCTTCGTTTTAATGTTAAGCTTTAATCCTAATCTTTATTGTTAAATTTGTATCTTTAATCTTTAATATTAATCTTTAATCTTTTATATTTAATCTTTAATCCTTAATCTTAATCTTTGTACTAAGTTAGTTTTAATCTTATTCTTAGTTTTTAATATTTAATGTATCTCAGAATCTTTAATCCTTAGTCTATAATCTTTAGTTTTCACCTTTAATATTTAATCCTTAATCCCTAATATTTAATATTTCATTTTCATATTTTAATATTTAATATTAATCTTAGAATTATTATTAGTTGTAATCTTAATCTTTAAGTTTAATCCTTAATCCTTAATTATAATATTTAATTTTTAGTGTAAATTTTAATCTTAATCCTTAATTTTTAATCCCTGACCTTCAATCTTTAGTATTTAGTCTTTAATTGTTATTCTTTATTCGTTAATCTTTAATATTTAATTTATAATCGTAATTTTTAATATTCAATCCTCAATCTTTAAAGTGTAATTTTAAATTTCACATTTAATTGTAATCTTTAATAGTTATCCTTTAATTTTGATTCCTTATTCCTTAATCGTTAATCGTTTATCTTTAATACTGATCTATAGTCTTTAATATTTAATCTTTAATTTTTAATAATTAATATTTAATCTTTATATTTAATATTAATCTTTAATCTTTAATGTTAATTTTAATCTTAATCTTTAATGTTAATTTTAATCTTAATCTTTAATTTTTAATCTTAGTCTTTAATCTCTAATCTGTTTTTTTTTATTTCCTTAATCTTTTATCTTAATCACGTTCTCAATTTTGAAGCCTTCAAATTTAACATTTGCCTCATTTGAATTTTTAGAGTGTATGCCGCACAACTAGTCACGAAACTCATTACAAAAAAGTCGAATGCGCCTATTTCCTTTTCGCGATATTTTCTACTGGGTATATGCATGTTGCTTATTGTATCCGCATATGCTTATGTTTTTCTGCACACACTTGTGATTAAAAGAATTCCAAGAGAATTTTAAATAAAAATTACTCGCTCGAGATATTCTCGCACGCACTTCACCCTTGGTAGATTTTGTTCTCAAGCGTTGATGTGTTCAAGTAAGTACGTTAGCATGTACTTCAGTATAAGCGTTTAAGCTTCTTAGCTTTGCCTCTTACTAGCTATTATTCTTCAAAATTACAAAAGGGTAATTGTTATAAAAAGTAAAGCGAAATTGTGTTTTAGCATTTTGATTCTGCTCACTAACCATGAATGTCGGTTGTTCAATATATACTTTTATATGAATACATATGTACATATGCTTACAAGTATTGTGGCAAAAAAGCACTTTGAGTATGTCAAGGAAAAACATTTAATGAGTATATTTTTAAGCAGCGCATTAAAGCTTATAATACTTACGTTTGTACATCATTGGACAACAATCAGAGAAGAGGCTAAATGCTTTGTTATAATAATATCATGTATTACTTAGATTTTGTGGGTTTGAAGCGGTTGAGCCACGCTTATCTCATTAGTCATACTTTCCAGGAGTGCATTTCGTCCCAACTACCAGGAGTACCAGTTGCGATTTTAACGCCAGGGTCAGCAAAGAAGGCATCTGTGGCACCCGACTTTCAGCGTTCATGAGGAAGCATCCTCAAATGGGTTGAGACTGATCGACTTCGCCTGCAGTACTAGATTCCAGCATAGGAAAATTCATCAAGCCACTCTGCTGTCTCCGGATCGAAAAATCACCAACCAGATCAATCATGTTGTGATAAACGGAATACATGTCCCCAGTCTTTTAGACGTGCGTACGTTCCGAGCTCCTAACATCGACTCAGATCACTAACTTGTTGCAGCCAAGATACGCACCCGCCTCTGTGCAGGAAAAACGCACGTCAACAAACACAAGGAAGGTTCGACGATGAGAAGCTGCAACCACAATAGCCATCAGAGCGATTTACTACACAACTTGCACTCCCGCTCTCTGAGAGTACTCGTCAACAACTCGGTATAACTGAACTGTGGGACGGCATTTCAAGCTCCTTAAGTACAGCTGCAGCCGAAACCATTGGTTTTCGGAAATTACAAAAGAACAGTGCCGTGTCGCGGCGGGGAAAAACAGACTGCCTACCTCGCAACGTTGCAATCGCCCACAACACTTGCGGGATGGGATAGATACCAAAAGCTGAAGAGAGAGAGGTGAAGTATTTGCAGACAAAAAAAGAGGCATGTCGAAATACGTGAGTATAGAGAGCTTTGACAAGCTGCTCGACACGTGTAATGTTCGAAAATTCTATGAAAAGATGCGGCGACATTGGTCTCAGCAAGTAGTTCTGTTTTTTCCTGAAGCAAAGTAAATGGACCTGGGAGTGAATGAGGCCAAGACGAAATATCGCCTGTCATCAAACAAACAGAAGCCGCACCCGCGACTTGGCTCCCACGTCACTATTGATAACGTCCGGTGTGTTTTACGTGGGCACCTGCTGACGACAGCTTTACTCCACGGCGCTCAAAAGCACAGCGGATTAAATCAATGCGTTGATCAGCGCCCTGAGAATGCTAAGCATTTTCAGTACCAATTGGCAGTGTGGGATGGACACACTAACCCTCTTGGTAGGGTTCGAGGCCCATCTAAAACCTCTACCGTGCCTTGGGTCCGGCACCCGGTTGCAATGCAACTCCACATTCAACTGACAAAGTCAGTTCTTCCCGCGATTTGGGTTTTAACCACAACCACCACGATACTCCCAGAGGGGCCAGTCCGCACGAGCAGGTTGGAGCGAACTCCTGGAGGGCTCCTGGTCCCCGTGGTACCAGAATTAAGTCTCCGGTCAGACCTCGTAGCCGAAACTACTACCAGGTGAGCTTCCATACGGCTCTGGACTGGTGGCCAGGGGTTGGACCCCATACACACATCACTTACACACACCAATCATACAGAAACTAACCCTAACTTCCAGCTAACCGCCTTCGCCGCTTAAATAATTCACACGCAAACGACCCTAACTGTTCGGTATTCCGACTAGTGGAGATCACACCACTAACATCTAATTGTCCATCAGTCCAGCTGATCCCCATACCACCCAAATCCCTAATGTCCGAGTACATCGGGCACTCCGCAATCAAATGCGACCAATTTTCCGACTCCGCCCCACAAAAACACCCCGACGTATCCGAAAGGTGCCTCTGATGCAAAAATGCATTCAGAGGCCCATGCTCCGTAAGCAAGAAACCTAGACTCAGACAAAATCTGAAGTCTGGGTTATCCACAACGAACCCCACGTCCCGAATGTACTCGTACGTCACTCGGTCGTTAGGACTATTGTCCCAACGTTCTTGCCACCTACACCTAACCTTATCATCTAGGAGCCTCTTGCTCCCTAGATATCCCTCCCTCTCCACATCGTCGTCGGAAATCCAGTCATTCCGCTATATGACAATCAGGTCAAGAGGAGGTGCACCTAACAAGACCTGCATCGCATCCGTAGAGACGGTGCGACATACAGGCAAACAAGCAAGCATCATACAACGCTGGATTGAGAGGAGTTTTTGCCATAAGTGGCACAGGCCACAAACAAGCCACGATATATGGTGCGGACAGCACGACGTCCGAGACCCCAATCGCTCCTCAAAGTCCGTCGTATTTTGCCTACAGTTGCCTGCAGTCGCTCCTTCACATTCGCCAAGTGTGGAGCGTCACTATTGACCGTCATAATTTTAAAGGTTTAGATAGTTTTGTCTTTCTTGGAAGAAGTATTAACACCAACAACAATGTCAGACTCGAAACATTTCAGCCCTGAAAGTGTTCGATTTAGTACTTGCCGGGGGAAGCAGATGAAGACCTCCACTCCGTTGGAAAGACTAGGTGGAGAAGGACCGCCAAGCAGCGAAAAGGAAGAAGAGGTGCGTAAACGATGTCTTCGCCAATAACGAAGAAGATCCTGATCTTGCCTTAAAGCAATGTTTGCGACTTTTGCTGAGCGCTTTGCGCCATTTAAGTATTGATATTTTAGATAAAGTCGGCCTTTAAAATTTTTGGACTTTTAGTACTTTTCTTTTATATGATTAATACTCGACTCTTTCCTATTTTATTATATTAGGTTTTATTGGTTCGCTGAGATAGCTCTAGTAGTGTTTGCGGTTTATTTGTATAACTACGTATATACAAATTATGAGAAGAGAAGAATAGTACCATTCTTCGAAAAATTATCACACTCCCTTTTCTATAAGTGACTAATGAATAGAAAAAATATAACAATCTTTCTCCATATCAACAAGCTAGCTGTTTCAGCTTAAAAAAAAAACAAGTAAGGAAGGGCTAAGTTCGGGTGTCACCGAACATTTTATACTCTCGCATGATAAAGTGATAATCGAGATTTCATTATACGTCATTTACATATTTTTCAAATACCGTATTTTTGTAAAGTTTTATTCCGCTATCATCATTGGTGTATATATGTATATATTATACAGAGAAGGCATCAGATGGAATTCAAAATAGCTTTATATTGGAAGAAGGCGTGGTTGTGAACCGATTTCACCCATATTTCGTACATGTCATCAGGGTGTTAAGAAAATATTATATACCGAATTTCATTGAAATCGGTCTAGTAGCTCCTGAGATATGGTTCTTGGTCCATAAGTGGGCAGGCGCCACGCCCATTTTCAATTTTTAAAAGCCTGGGTGCAGCTTCCTTCTGCCACTTCTTCCGTAAAATTTAGTGTTTCTGACGTTTTTTATTAGTCGGTTAACGGTTAACGCACTTTTAGTGATTTTGAACATAATCTTTGTATGGGAGGTGGGCGTGGTTATTATCCGATTTCTTCCATTTTTGAACTGTATATGGAAATGCCTGAAGAAAACGACTCTGTAGACCTTGGTTGACATAGCTATAGTAGTTTCCAAGATATGTACAAAAAACTTAGTAGGGGGCGGGGCCACGCCCACTTTTCCAAAACAATTGCGTCCAAATATGCCCCTCCCTAATGCGATCCTTTGTGCCAAATTTCACTTTAATATCTTTATTTTAGCTTAGTTATGACACTTTATAGGTTTTCGGTTTCCGCCATTTTGTGGGCGTGGCAGTGAGCCGATTTCACCCATCTTCGAACTTAACCTTCTTATGGAGCCAAGGAATACGTGTACCAAGTTTCATCATGATATCTCAATTTTTACTCAAGTTACAGCTTGCACGGACGGACGGACAGACGGACGGACGGACGGACGGACGGACAGACATCCGGATTTCGACTCTACTCGTCGCCCTGATCACTTTGGTATATATAACCCTATATCTGACTCTTTTAGTTTTTAGGACTTACAAACAACGCGATTATGTGAACAAAAACTATAATACTCTCGTTAGCAACATTGTTGCGAGAGTATAAAAAAACAATTGGTATAACTCAAAACGACTGGCATAATGAAACGATTATATCTTTTAAATGTGATAGAAATGATAGAAATGACATATACACGCTTGATATTCTCTTATGATATCAGTGAGTTTCGCTAACTTTGTTGTTACTAAACTTTTGACAAGAGAGCAGAGCGCAAACATGACAATCAATGAAGCCGAAATTCGCGGTTTCGTTTCGCTATTTCCATGATTGCCGTGTTAGTGATATAATTATGAATCAATTGATTTGCAAAAAAAATTAATTGATTATTTATATATGTATACATAATACTGTTATGTATTACCAATATAAACTCTCACAAATGTTTATTTAGTAATTATTCTGCAAATATTTTGCTAGCCCTCTCATAATGCTATAAGCTACTTAATCGCGGGCGAAACACTCTCGTTTTCCTTAATCCAAATACAGGGTGTGCTGGTGTGCGCAAGATGTTTATATTTGTTGTCCTAGTTGGAAAATTAAGTCGCTGTTATACAAATGCACAGCAAAAAACTCCAATGTGTTAATATAACTTCCTTTGTTGTTGTTGCATGTGTGTTAATCAGCTGCTCTCATATGAGATTTGTGTGCTTTGTGTCCACGTGTTTTTTTTGTTTTAGCCCACAAAAAGCACAGCAGCCCATTAAATGACTACTAAGCCTTAGCTTTTAGTGTGTGTCCTCTCTACTTTCTCCACTTTTGCTATTGTTGTTGTTTGCTCACTTTCCGAGGCTTTTTTTGTAAAAGCAAAAATGCATATTCTTGTTGAAATTGTTCCCATGTGGCAATACATGCCGTTGATTTGCACTTAATGAACGAAATACCCGAGTGTGTGAATGGTTGTATTGCGCAGACACTCATACGCATACATACACACATAGTAGATGGCAGCTAAATATACCGTTATATTTATTATAATACTACATTTGGGTTGATGTGTGTGAATAGTGAGAATATAGAAATTCGAGACAATATATTTGTATTCTCTTTTGATACGAATTTAGTTTTCCAAGCAGTAGAATATGTGTATAAGGCTAGGAGCTTAGCGGAGCGACGAAAAGTTCCAAGAAGATCCGACGTTGTCGAGCCAGATTTTGTTCAGCGATAAGGTCTCATTTCTGACTTAATTATATAAACAAGCAAAATTACCGCATTTGGAATGAAAGAGCAACCTGAATGAATTCAAAAGTTTTCATCCAGAAAAAAGCAATGGTTTGGTCTGTCTTTGTGAGTTGGTGGAATCATCGGACCATATTTCTTCAAAATGTTGCCAGTGTGAACCTAAACGTCAATAGCGATCGTTATCGCTCCATAATATCGCAACGTTAGATTTTTTCATGTGGGGATATGTAAAGTCCAAAGTCTATAAAGAACAATCCCACTTCGATTCATACCTTGGAGCAAAACATCACGGGTGTCATTCACACGTTATCAGGGTTACCATTTGAAATGCTCGAGCGAGTTATCGAAAATTGGAATCATACGAGCCGTCTGAGAAAGAAATAATCTTCAAAGAATAAATACTGGTCGAAATGCTCGAGCGATTCGTCGAAAATTTGACTCAACGGATGGACCATTTGAGAAAGAGTTAATCTTCAAAAAATAAATGCCAAAGAATGTTTTTCGAATGATAATAGAGCTTTCATAAATTTTGTATTAGTATTTTTTTTAATATTCTAAATTAAATGTCTTTGTTGTTTATAATTACCTCGTAATGCTGAAGACGTCTTGCTTTAATGATTGTAGAAATCAGCTGATTTGCATCGACGGTATTTTGGTATTAATCTGAAAATAAAAAATAGGTTTGATCAACGTTTTATTGTATACCTAATCGACGCAATTTTTGGCTCTGCCTTTTGCAAGTAAAATTTCAGTTTTTCCAATACTCAAAAATAAGTGATTTCTTTTTAAAGTTTGCTATTTGTGGAGTTTTTTCGTATTGATATTCATAAGGAAAACTGAGGGTCCATTTGTATCAGGAAAAATCATGCTTTTTAAAAGCTGAAGATAAGAATTCCAATATTTCTACAATATTTATATTCAGGGAATTCTTGCCTGTGGGAAATAGAAATCAAAACCTATTTCAAAAAAAATGTCACCTGGGGTATATAAAGGGTGATCCATCCCTACTTTTTAAAGAAAAAAACACTGAAACTTCAAATTTAATGGGAAGTGTTAATCATCATTCGAAAGAACATACCTCGGCATTTACTTTTTGAAGATTATCTCTTTCAAGGCCTGAATTGAAGCCGGAGTATCCGCATAGACTTTAGACTTTACATATTCCCACAAGAAAAGGTCTAAAAGATAATATCACACGATCTTGGTGGCCAATCGACCGGTCCAAATCGTGAAGTTATCTACTCAAATGTTCTCTCAATAAATCCATTGAATAATGCGATGTGTGAGAAGTTGTGCTGTCTTGTGGAAACTAAATTTCGACGAGATCACGGCGGTTACGTTCTCACCGACCTTATTTTTGATGAAATATGGATCGATGATTCCACCGGCTCAAAAATCCAGAAATGGGCCTCTTTGCTGAATATAATTTGGTTCGAAAACGTCGGATCTTCTCGGAACTTTTCAAGCGCCCACATAGCGAAGCAATGTCGCTTGTGAGGGTCGAGCGGCTTCAGTTCTTGCACAAGTTGTATTTTTTGCGCTTTCGGTTTAAAATCGACGTAAAATGTGCGAAGTCGTTCTATACGTCAGTCCGAGTTTCTGCCAGTTGTACACTGCCAGCCACGGCTGCTTTCTTTTCTTCACTGCGTGCTGGAAATGGTCTATTCCGTTGAATATTATCCAATAATGAAATGCAGGTTCTCAAGATGGTTGATGGTTTTGCGAATTGTACGCCCTGTGGGCCAATTATGTTGATCATAAGTTGAGCTAAGCGCACGAAACACATTTTTAACAGATCAGGAAGTTTCGTAATAAACAATAACAATTTGCGAACGTTTTTCAGTCGTAAGTCTTGATGAAATCCCAAACAATATTGAACAAAAATAGCATGACTGCTTGACACCACACACGCATGATCTGTCAGTAAGGCTGTTCTAAAGAAGTACGTCTGTTTGGTTCACCCGTTATATTTGACTTAGTTTTACTTCATTTGAGGACCACACTTACGAGCACTAGTAATTAAATGCTATAACGTCGAGTCGTGTTCGATTTACCGTTAAATCTTCTGTTCGAAAACTTTTACGACAGCTTTGTTCCTCAAGCAGGCTGCAGTATTCTAAACTAACCTAATTTTGCTTAATGATTTGTTTTAATTCTCCTGTTTTGAAAAGTCTCGCTTTTTAATTCATGGTACATCTTAAACATTTCTTTCCATTATCTTTTTTGTTGTATACCCTTATTTATTTATTTTACTATGTGCTCTGCGTCCGTCCGCCTTTCCCATCTGCAGTCGCAGCAGTTTGCTAAGTTCGAGCTTGTTAGTTTCTGTTTGTTCATTTCGCTCATTCATTTGTGTCGCCGACAAGTGACACTTGTGCGTTTATTTTCTACAGCAATGCAATTTTTTCCGTCGCCTCCACTTTTTAAGAGTTTCGCAGTTTCTTGTTTTAACAATTCCTCTCATGGTCCTCGTGGTGCATGCATTGCTCGACTGCGCATTTAAATGATGACTGCTTCGTTTTCTGTGTCCTTCTTTATTTGTCTCTGGTGTTGCTGCTGCTGCTGCTGCTCTTTAATTTGGTTGCATATGGCCGATTGTATGTACGAGAGTATATATAACGGTATAGATAGCCGCATAAAGTGCGGAAAATATATGAGCCAAGCCCCTAATGGGCCAAGTCTTATTACAAAAGCTCCGGCTCCGGGCAACTTTGCGACTGTCACCTGTTCTTTTCAACTTTCTGCACTGTCAGGCAGTAGGCACCCTCCCTCCGCAACGCACAGCAATTGCTACCCACTCACTTCTTTCCGCCTATTATTCGCCACCACCGTCTGCCTTAGGCTTTGCTGTCGGAAGTGTGAAGCTGAAATTGAGCAACTAAAAGTGCCTACTTTGGCGAACACTTCTTTCTCCCCTTTTCTTATGCTTTGTTCTCTATGCATGCAGGTGTGTATGTATGTGTGTGTGCTGGTCGCTCCTCCTCTTCCTCATACTTGCGCGAAAATGCTTATGTTCCTGCTTATGCTTATGCATTTGTAGCCGGCTCCGCTGCTCTTTGGTCTGCCTGGTGCTGGTCCTGGTCGTCGACTAGCTGCTCATCGTCTTCCTTTTCCTTTTCCGTTTCCGTTGGCTATGTGTCGCTTTAATGCGCTTTTGCACGGCTGGCGGCACTAGTTGTTTGCTTGTTGTTATTGTCATTTTGTTGCCATTGTTGTTGTTTCTGTTGCTGTTGCTAAATGTGTTGCTGGTGGTCGTGTTATTCAACGTTGCAATTTTAATGCTTCACACGCACAGCAGGACACGCATACCGTTCCACACACATTCACTTCCTTTGTATTGCCATTTACGTAAACCCGACAGCTGAGACTCGTGGTTTCTACTAAAATATTACTGATCCAAATTGAGCCGCAATTAGATTTTTGAATTTAAAATGGAAAGTAGTCGGCATCGAATTTGAACGAACAAAGTTAGTCGTATGTCGTAGATCAAGCCTTTCTTCTATAAACTAGGCTTCCTTTGGAGCGACGATAGTTAAGAAAGACAGATCTGATCTTCAGAGAGCTAAAATATGAGCGAAGGTTGCAGCCGTGCAGAAATCGTGTTCGCTTCTGTATGCAGTTCGTAAAAGATAGCAGGTTGTGAACTAAAATATAAGGTCATGGTGGCACCCCTGCTTAACCACTCAATAGCAAATGTAAGATCAGGTGTTATTTTGGCAGGTCTTATCTTCTCTAAATGTCAAAAAGTGAAATTTCCTTTAAGAAGGGACTGAAAGAGGACATTTCCGCAATCCACACAGATGATTACACAACAAGACTGTGGTATAGACCTGAGGTGTTTGAGTAACAATGTTTCACTTTCTTTTTCATTTATTTCTTCTAGGAGAAGAACCTATATTGACTGCGGTGTAAAAAAAATGCTTAAAAGCTAAGTGCTATCTAGACAAACAAGCGAAAGAAGGGACAGTCACTGATACAATTTCTTTTAAAAATCCTGAAGCGGTCAGACTAAATATCTCACAGAGTTATCCAAAAGAAATATGCTTTGAACTTGGAGTTTAACAAATGATTCAATTAAATTCAATATTGTGGATACTTGTAGACTAGCAGAGGATGGAGTCATGTGTAGAAGTTTACGTAAGTGAGGAAAGTTCTCTGATTGCCATTCACTTGGGAGTGACCGGAAACAATCCTTTTACATGTGGCTCAAGAGGTTCACGACTTCCAGTCTTAGACCAAGTATCCTCAGACGGTAAAAACATCCGTTTGAAGGTGATCTAAAGTGAGAGGTTTGAACCATTCCTCTTCCTCCACAAGATTATGCATGGGTGAAAAAACCCGTGAAAGGAAAAACAGCCTCGAGCTAGCCGACAAACGAAAAAAGAACTGCTTTATGCCGCTATGTCTGCAAAGTAACTCGCAAAACTAATACGGCTGTATGGCCAAAAACTGACATTGAGCAATACCAGAAGCTCCGTCATAAACGAAGGACCTCTCGGAACCGCTCAGCAACAAACGAGGTTTCAGACAGACGACTTCTTGTCGTGCGACTTCTTCAATCTACTGCTGGAGAAAATAATTCGAGCCGCAGTAATCGAGCAAGTACAATCTTTTATAAAGTGTACAGTTGCTGGCGTAAACCGATGATATTAATATCATTGTTTCAACATCCGCCCCGTTAGTTCTGCTTTCCAGCCCGGATATGGAAACCAACAAATTGGTCTGGTGTAAGCGAGAAGTCTTATCCTGATATTCATCACTAGAAGTCATATATCATTCGTCATCTTGTAATCAGTATTAGTACCAACAACAATGTCAGGAAATTTGCAGACTGAGTAGACACTGAGGAGTAAAGTCATCTTGAAGAAGAAAAAACCAGCTCTAAAAAGTCAATCATTATCATATGGTGCCGAGGCATGATGACAACATTGCACTGCATTCAATGGAACGATGATATATACGACGACATTGGAGGACAGCGCCTACGCTGGCTAGTGTTAATCGTCAGAATGGTTACGAAAAATCACTCCAGTTCTGAAGAGTATTCGACGCAGTACCTTCCAGGAAGAATAAGGCTTCCACACCGTTGGAAAGACCAAGTGGAGAAAGGACCTGGTTTGCTTGAATCTCCCAATTGGCGCCAAGCTGCAAAAGGAAAGAACGACTGGCACGGGTTGTAAAACTCGACTATAACAACACAAAGACCTAAATAGAAATTGAAATATGCGCTTCATTGGTGGTGAAATTACCGACTCATTGCATGACATCAAGCGTGTTTTAAGGTAAGAATGAGGAGTGTGAACTACAAGGTGGATACTGAGGTACACATATATGTATGACATAGGACTCTGCATCGGCTCAGAGACTAGAGACTAACTTCTTGAATTTATCTAAATAAGAGAATAGAAATGATCTCAAACCGCTTTTCTCCGTATAGATTCACTTTTTAAGCTTACCAAGTCATGTTTGGTAGTAACTCAAAGTGAAATATTGGAGATCCTAAAGTATATATAAATGATCAGTAATGACGAGCTGTGCCGTTTTTAACCATGCCCGTGCGTCTGTCTTTCTGTTTCATTTCTAATGAGGTATCTCTAAGAAATTCGGCGTAAATTATTATATATGAAATTGTTAAACTTTACGAATATATTGTTCAGTTCGGACCACCTAGTCATCCCAAACAGACCGTTCAAATCAGAATCGAGATCTTTTATATCTTTTATACTATAAAATGCAGCTTTGAAGGGTACTATATCTTCATCGCGGGCTGCAGTTAAAGCAGTTTTTCTTTGTTTCAACTGGGATCTGACCTCTGCGACCCAATTAACTGGTAAGTTACAAAAAGAAAATTTTATTAAGAAAAATCCATAATTAATGTATACTCATAAACTACTTTCAATGTAACTAGTTCGAAACTAGTTCATAAAAAGTGAGTTAAGTAACCAGTTGCATTATCTGAAACAAACAAAATTCCCTTATGTGTAAACATTTATGCAAATTATATATTTTGCAAAGCTGCATGCCACTATCTATGCATTTACATATACACATATACATATGTATGTGTGCATTGTGCGTGAATGTGCAGTTGTGCAGCGACAGTAACATGTTGTTATGCATTTGCATTTCTTTCATTGCATTCCTTGTTGCGAAATTGTATGGAAAAAGCATTCACTTGTTTTTGCAAATGTTTCCCCACACACGTCTATGAATGCCTGTGAATGTGTGCGTGTGTGTGTGTTTGTATAGTGCAAGTGCATTTCATGTGCACTCGTTGTATTATGCATTTGTATGTGAAGAGGTTGGAATTAATTTTGCAACATTTTAAATTGGGCGCAATTAATTGCAAAATTACTTCACACACACACACACACACTACACACTTACCTTTATATGTAAACACGCCCTCGTCGTTGTAAGCGCATTCAAACGCTTGCGGGCTTTTCACGTTATTCACTTGCGTTCGCATTGATGTGTATGTGAGCGTGTGCGCTTTTGTTATGCTGAGTGTTGCACTTGCCATTTGTCTTTGCGCCTAAGTGCGCCAAACACGTGTGCGTGAGTGCGCGATGTATGGTGAGTGCGCTTTCTATGCCCATAAATTTTCTCGCATGAAAAATGCAGAATTCAGCTGTTTAGGTGGAAATGCCACAATGTGCAACATACAAAAAACAACAAAATAAAAATAACAATGCAAGTTTAAATTAAATGTAAAATTTTTAGATAAAATAACATAACCGTAAACAATGCATTTAATAGACGAATTTTGAAAATGTCGGTTTTAATTAATAAAAATATTTCATTTGATTGGCAACCACGGCACAAAATTAAGAGGTGGAGATTTTCATTGCTTTGTCTCTCTCTTCAAGAGTTCGATAGTGATGGTAGATCTGTAAAAACTATAAGCTTCAGCTTTTATTTGCGCAGGTGAAGTCTAATGGATAGCAAAATGCACTAGCCATAACCCTTAGTTGACCAAAGGTGAGAAAAATTAATGTTTTCTAACTTGACTTTTTCAATATTATCATTCATGTACGTATTTTATTAACAAAAACAAAAAATTATAAATTTCAAAGGATACCGCAGTGTACAAAAGGATATAGGTACTTACATAGATGTACCATCAGGTTTGAGGAGCCTAAATATTTTTTATTGCACATATTAATGGCATGATATTCGGCGAAGCAGCTCTTTTTATTGCAGTGTAAAATATGCCGCATTCTTGTCTCTTTCCAATGCGGTTTGGACCTAGATCTTGTTTAGGCCACATCTCACATGTTTCTCGTCTTTCAACAAATATTGGCCAATGTACTTCCAAGATACCTAATCGCGCATCAGTTGCAACAGACGGACTACCACCACGACGTTTTTGTTTGACTTTATTGGCACTAATATTCTTTGCGTCGATAGGTCTTGAACAATGGATCATATATTCCAATCCTTTCATGTGTTTGACAGTATACGATATAAGCATTAATGAACGTTATTGCCAAAAGTCCACCAAAGCAATCTACGCCACAATTTTAAAGATCGAATGAATGAATATCTTTAAGGCAGTTGGACATTGAACATGTTTTTCTTGGCTTTTTCCGATACCTTCCCTTCGAGTTTTAGTTTGCTCAGTGCCATGAAAATTCTTCTTCTTCTTTACTGGCATAGATGCCGCTATTGAGATTATCGCTTGGAATTAGGGGATTTCCAAAGTATAACCGTACCTGGTCTACACATCGACCAAGTGAGCAAACAATTAATGCGATTGTGACCAAGTTTCGCACTCAGTTTACTTTATTGGACATTAAACCAACCACGCGAATGCGTACAGTGCGTACAGAAGAGAATATTGCGTCTGTTTCTGAGAGTGTGGCTGAAGACCGTGAAATGTCGATTCGTCGCCGTTCGCAGCAATTGGGTTTGTGTTATTCGACCACATGGAAGATTTTACGCAAAGATCTTGGTGTAAAACCGTATAAAATACAGCTCGTGCAAGAACTGAAGCCGAACCATCTGCCCCAACGTCGAATTTTCAGTGAATGAGGCCCTAGAAAAGTTGGAAAGAAAATCCGCTTTTTATCGACAAATTTTGTTCAAAGCGATGAGGGCTCATTTCTGGTTGAATGGCTACGTAAATAAGCAAAATTGCCGCATTTGGGGTGAAGAGCAACCAGAAGCCGTTCAAGAACTGCCCATGCATCCCGAAAAATGCACTGTTTGGTGTGGTTTGTACGCTGGTGGAATCATTGGACCGTATTTTTGCTGTTGGACGCAACGTTACGGTGAATGGCGATCGCTATCGTTCGATGCTAACAAACTTTTTGTTGCCAAAAATGGAAGAACTGAACTTGGTTGACATGTGGTTTCAACAAGATGGCGCTACATGCCACACAGCTCGCGATTCTATGGCCATTTGAGGGAAAACTTCGGAGAACAATTCATCTCAAGAAATGGACCCGTAAGTTGCCACCAAGATCATGCGATTTAACGCCTTTAGACTATTTTTGTGGGGCTACGTCAAGTCTAAAGTCTGCAGAAATAAGCCAGCAACTATTCCAGCTTTGGAAGACAACATTTCCGAAGAAATTCGGGCTATTCCGGCCGAAATGCTCGAAAAAGTTGCCCAAATTGGACTTTCCGAATGGACCACCTAAGACGCAGCCGCGGTCAACATTTAAATGAAATTATCTTCAAAAAGTAAATGTCATGAACCAATCTAACGTTTCAAATAAAGAACCGATGAGATTTTGCAAATTTTATGCGTTTTTTTAAAAAAAAAGTTATCAAGCTCTTAAAAAATCACCCGATACAAACATTTCTTATTTACAGGGTGAGTTGATTAGGTTGTGCTGCGTGTTTTGAACGGTGGAGCAAAGGAAAAAAAATTAATAACTAAATTATGCTGTTAACTTACATATAAGTATAAGCAAATCAGAAGTAAAAAGCTGCCACTTGTTTGAAAATGTAAAATAAAAAAAAAAAATTATAAACATTACTAAAATGTGGTTTAAAAACTTGAGGACCTCAGGAAAGTGTAACTTTTTTTTTGAAAGTTGCCACCTTTTTACAAAAATTAGTACAATCAATATTTTAAGGTGAGTGAAATAATACAATTTGTCTAACATACTATTTGTTTAAAGCTTTTTGCTGAGAGTTGCCACCATTTTAGAATAATTAATCCAATTAATATTTGAAGTTTAAAGAAATATTACAATATGTGTGACATACTGACAGTTTAAGAACTTTTTTTGTTTAATGGAATACCAGCTGCTTAGGAAAAAATTGTTTGACAAGGCTTTTCCTAATATTATTTCTTGTTCCTTGATCTTAACGCTCTGACAAATTTCTTCGCTGATATACATATACATATGTCTTTGAGAGGCCTCCAATTGTTGAAAAGTAGTCAGAAGCGGACTACAGTCCTATGTATGTATGTACAATAAATCGATTACGTAATTAAGTAAATGAGTTATTTTATGACTGTTTTTATACTCGTACCCACTAATAACCGTTATATTTGTTTAAAAAACACGACACTATTATTTTCGTTTCTGTTCTTGTTTCTTGTTTCATTAACAATATCTAAACAATACGTTCCCTTAACCTTGAACTATCATAAACCTAAGTTAAAACAGCTTAACTTAATTTTGAAAAAAAATTTATAAAAATTACTTAACTCTAACACGACTTTAGCGCCTATGGTTTAGAACTACAGGCATATTTACGATTGTTACGCGATATCTTATACGAATAAACATGATAACGAGTTCGTGGAAAATCACTGTCGATATTTCATTTAAAGTAGTAAACAAATTTGAAATTACATCAAAATATTTTTTATGTATTTCGTGATGTTTTCATGACTTTTTAGCAGATAAGAAGAAACGTGCCAATGTTACAATGATTTATTGAACTAAAAATGGAAATATTTATTTAGAATAGTTGTTTATATTTTACCTAAGGCGATGGTTTTTATAGATAGCTCTGGTAATTTAGAAAGTAAATAAATGGTTTCGGAAATTGAATCTCATTCATTTTTAAATAAAGTTTATTTTCTTAATTAGTAATTAATTTTTATTAAAAATAGCATTTTTTTATTGCAGTGATGCCTTATTAAATTTTTTTTTACTTAAACAAGTAATAGAAATAGTTATTTTTTAGAAATTATTTCTAACAGGTTTAATGTTTTTGACCATTTGGCAGCAAATAATTTATTTTATAAATTTTATGGCATTCGAATTTTCAAACATGTGGCAACACTTCGCAAAAGTAATTTTAAACATAAGTCTGCTTAAGCCTTTTTTAATATAATAACGAATTGATTATCAAACTAATTATTAATTCAATAATTTAAAAAGGTGGCAACCTGCCACATAAAATATTTTGAACTTTAGTGCTTCTGCAACATGTTTTGTACCCATATTTTAATAAACTGCTTTTCTCATTAATTTTATTGAAGTACAATTTATAAAGATATGGCAAGACTTCCCAAATGGCTTTGGAAAATAAATATTACTTAGACCAAAATGCCCACATTGTAATTTTCCTTAATTCTATTGAATTAACTAAACAAAATATAGATGGCAACTCTTCCACCAAAATGTCTCTTAGTGTAATTTTTTAACCCTAATTTTTCTTTTTCATAATTCTATTAAATCTAATCCTAAAGGTTCGCATAATATAATTAAATGCGGAAAGAGGTACTTCCCTTACTTTGACAGCAACCTTTGTTTTACAAGTACCCACATCAAAGAATGTCAATTCCGCACTTACGCACACTATCACGTATCACATCTGTTAGATATCACGTCTAATTTCCATTAGATCGACTCATATCTATCAATCAGAGACGATATTTAAAGGTCAACTAACTGAATTATGTAAGGGTTTGTTAGGCATATTCGCTTATCTGTACCCAATTATTTCAACCAACATGGTTATGAGATATTTCATGCATTCTTCCCGCAACACCGTATAACGGCGTTTTGTTAAAAAGACATGCAACAAAATAAAATTCATCCAAAGGTGTAGCTAAAGGAGAAGAAGTTAACATAAACTATTGCATATTTCAAGGGGTACATTAACTTTATTTTTAATATCTATAGAAATGTGGGTTATTTGTAATGAAACATATCTTGGAAAAGTGTTGTAAAATGTCCAGTTGTGTAAGCAATTTTCTACATTATTTTATTCCTCTAGTGACCTTAGGCAATACCGCGCACATTTATTCAGTATTGCTTGTTGGTATTAGAGTTATAATTGTATTTTTAGTCAATATGCCAACGGTGTGAGGTTAAGTGCCCAGCTAAATGCGTCCACTTGCCTGCAGCGCCACTAGTAAGGGCGCACACAGGGGAGCCTCCACCAAGAATTCATCAAATTCTTCGGTTGAAGGTTGTGGCTTGCTTGGCTACCTACCTAAACATAGGCATACAACCACAAGCGCCTGCTACATCAAAGGTTAAGGTTCTGCCTTGTCATTAGTCGTCATTAATGCCTCACATTCTAGCAGGCATAAAATAATGGTGCACAAATGATGAATGACTAAAACGAATTAGTTTTCTCAATAATCGGGAGTGATATACATATATTTGTAAATATACGTACATACATATATACTAATGACCTATGCTAAATGTTATCAAGACTGGTAAAATCTTGGTAGCATATACAAGGTCTGTCGCAAAAGAAACAGAACTTTTTAAATATAACTGTTTCTGGTGGCGCCACCTATTGATGGGTGTATGAAATAAAAAGTTTGATCTCTTGTTGACATTTCGTAAAAATTTTAAGACAATTGGATAACTACAATCGATGTTATCGATCAAAAAGTGGCAGCAGCTTTTGGTCATCGGTCGTAAAATGCATTTTGAACAAAGAGCAAATATTAAATTTTGTTTTAAACTTAGGAAAACGTTTACTGAAACAATTCAAATGATGAAAAAAGTTTATGGTGATCAGTGCCTATCCCGTAGTAATATGCATGAGTGGTTTAAGCGATTCCAAGAAGGTCGTGAGGTCCTCTGTGACGATCAGAAGTCGGTCGTCTTCAGAAGTCAAAAATAAAGAAAATGCTGATTTGTTTATATGATTCCGAGGGTATTGTACACCGAGAGTTCGTCCCACCTGGCCAAACGATTAATGCTGTGTTTTACCTTGGTGTGAAGAAGCGTCTTTTGTCACGCATTCGTCGTGCTCGACCACAATACCGTGAGGCAGGGTCCTGACGCCTGTTGCACGATAATGCGCCGTGTCATCGGTCGACGCTTGTCACTGATTTTTTGACAAAAAACTCCATATTAACCATTAATCACTCACCCAACTCACCTGATCTGGCACCCTGTGATTTGTACCTATTTGGAAAACTTCATTTGCCCATGAAAGGACACTGGTTTCAAGACATTTCAGCTATCCAAAAGGCGACGACCGATATTCTCAAGAACATTCCGAAAAATGACCTTAAACACTCATTTGAAATGCTAATTGACCGGGCTAAACGCTGTATCGAAGCATAAGGAAACTACTTTGAATAAAAAAATATAACTTTTGAAAAATATTAATTTTTTGTTGTTTTTTTAACAGTCCTGTTCCTTTTGTGACGGACCTTTGTACGCGTGTTTTGAACTATTAATTTTTTTCAGTCCCGTCACGAAATTTCCTTGGAAATACCCTAAAAAAAAATTCCTTGACAATTTTAGCCCTTAATATTAACATTAAGATCTGGACCAAGGCCTGTAAAATTTTTCCATAGAAAATACACTAAAATCGTGTGTTTTTATCTTTAAATTCCTGCAGATCAGAGGTGTTTTATGGCATCGCTTTGACTTTAGATGCATATTTCTCAGAATTATTCACTCTACAAAAGTGCCCAGTGCAACAAAGTCGTAACTCCCACCGGCGAGGTAGTACCGGGCTCTAAGCCCGATTTTTCCAAGAATTTCGTATGTTTTTGTATATATCTTGTAAATGACAGGAGCTATAGAAAAAATGTATCTGACAAATTTGTAGGAAATTTTATTTGCTATAAAAAAGGTTCGAGATCAAAATCGCTATCATTAATACTTCTCGAGATATTCGCCTTTTTAAGTAAGGCTGTGTGGAATTTTCATAGCTTTTTTATACCATCTATGAAAATTCTATAAAGCCTTACCTAAAAAAGCGAGTATCTCGAGAAGTATTAATGATAGCGATTTTGACCTTGGACCTTTTTTGTAGAAAATAAAATTTCCTACAAGTGTGTCATGAACATTTTTTCTGTAGCTCTTGTCGTTTACAAGATATATACAAAAAAATGCGAATTTCTTGGAAAAATCAGGTTTAGAGCCCCGTACTACATTCCTTACTAAGCGCCTCTTTATAAAGGAGTTTCTTCAATAAAAGTTTGTTGTATTCGAATACAATATTGAAACATAACGGGTTTAAGAGCTGACCTAAAATAAGAGTGAAAAAGAGTATGACAAAGATTGTTCCCCTACCACCTGTGCCTAATAGTGGTAAGATTTTAGTAATGCTCCTAAATAGAATTCAATCTTCTATACCCTAACCTAAGAATTTTATAAAAAGCAATTGAAAGCAAAATGGTTGAAAATAATTCCTAATTATTTTAAACTTCCAAGTGTGGTGGCTGTACAGCATAACCTTAAAAACCCCACTTTTCCTCAGCAAGCATCATAAACAATGATTTCATTACATATTTACGCTTTGGTATGAAAGGGATAAGTCAATGAAAGTCTGCTTGAATTTTTTTTGTTTTTCTTTTGATTTATGATTTTTTCATTTTCGCGTTAAGTGTGTCACAGTTCTTTTGGTTAAGTGTGGAAAATTTAATTTATTTATAAGAAGCATAAGGGTCCCCCATGCACCTGTGTTAGGGCAACCGGAAATTTAATTAGTTGTTGGATTCGGTTTTTTTACTTTCTACATTCTTTTCCCTCCGCAAAACTGAATCAACGAACACCGATTCCTTTAACGATAAATTAGAGTTTGAAATATTTTGCCGACCTCTACAACTTTAAAACTTTGGTTTTGAGTAAATAAAGAAAACAAAGAAAGATACGCGATTTATTATACTTTTGCATCATATTGTCATTCTGTAGACATAATTAAAAGGCGAGTGGATTTACTGCCAACCGGAGACGGCGCAAAACTTTTACCGAAATTTATGTTTTTAATTTTTAATAATTTTTTGTATGACTGGAATCAAGATAGACACCACATATAGGATTGAAAGTTATGGGGTTGGTGGCTCTAGTAATTTGCGAGTTGTTATACAAAATATATTCGTCTTTTCTCCACCTCGTGTGGAGGTACCACACGATTATCGCAAGTTGATCAAAGTAACTTAAATTAAATTTAATTCAATTCCAAAACTGGCCGTTTACCCACTTCCTCGCACAACTCCCTTACTTCCATTCATAAATGGCTTTAATAAAAAAGAAAAAAGTAAGCGTTTGGGTGGCAGGGAGTTAACCGGAAAACACTTTCACCATTTTAGCGCTATTTACGAATATTTGAAGAGAAAGGGCATACATACATACATATTCTCATTGCTACAGCGTCTCTTATCATTTCTCGTTTTTCTGTTACACGCACGAATGCTCACGCGGCAGCTTGAATTTTTTCATAAAAGCGAAACTGCCAATAAGCCACTTTACTTCTTTACTAACTTACTTATTTTTAAGCTAACTGAAAAGCGGAAAATGCCAACAGAATTTATATTTGAGGCATCAGCAGAAAAAAAGTAATTTTCAGATTTGTAATTTTTTGTGTGTAGATCAATGGAAAGAGGGCCAGAAAGGGTATAATTTTGCGGTGATAAATTTCTTTACACAAAATAGAAGAAAAAAGTAAAAAAATCGCACGCGCTGGGAAACTGATAGGCTTTCAATTTTTTCAAGACAAAAATAATTTATTTTCAACCATTTCAGTAGTTACCTAAACACAGCCACCTTCACTTACATAATTACAAAATCAAGCAATAACCGCATAAGAAAACATCGTAAGCCTCTAAAGAAGCAGGAAAACAAAACATTCCATTTCAAGGCATGAAGTAAAAGAGTTTGATGGCATCTTACTCCACACTTAAAATTCATAGGTTTATACTATTATGAGTAAAATGAGGACTTTAAAATTTAAATTTCGCGCGAAAACTAATTCGTCGAAATATTTTTTTCTGGGTTGATATGATCGGCAGTGACATATGTACCAAATGCCATATCAAAATAATCATTAATGTTTAGTATAAGTTTGTCTTTCTGAAGTACATAAAGTGCTTTCGGCGATTTCTACGACGAGTGAAATAACTCAACAAAGAAGTTCCAATTGTTTGTTGCGAGCAAGTGTGTTTGATTGGTACAAATTATTCAAGGAAGGGCCTGAGAAAAGTTAAAGCACGATTGGTTTCAAAATCGCTAAATTTTTTCGAAAACAGCGCCACGTTAACGTCTATGGAACAATGCTTTCCGACTACCAAGATGTCATGAAATGTATTATTACTAACGATGAGTCTTGAACTATATTTACGACCCTAAACAAACGATCAGTCGCCCGTATATCGTGGCAAAGGTGAGCCAAAGTCGAAAACCACGACAAAGAAAGTCGAAAATTAAGGTTATGTTGACAGTTTTTTTCGATTATCGAGGTGTGGTGCACCCCGAATTCTCTCCGACCAGCCAAACTATCGAAAAGAATATTATTTGAGTGTTTTGCGTCATTGGCGCGAAGCTATTCGCAAAAAGAGGCTGGTATTTTGGGCCGACAATTCTTGGTTTTTGAACCACATAATGCTCCGTCGCATAATGCATTGCTTCTTCGTGAGTTTTTTGCCAAGTCTTCAACTAATCTCGTGCCAAAACCACCGTAATTGGCTGATTTAGCTTCGTTTGACTTCTGGGTATCCAGCAATTTCAAACGACTTTTTATAAAAGCCGCAGCTAAACACACACTTCATTACCTTAAAAAAGTGCACACACATGCTTTGTTTAATATATTTACATTTTATAGCACACATGCGAGTATATCACTGTTGATACGAATTCTTAATCTTGTTTATGTTGCACACGCAGGACGCAAACCGCTTTTGTTGTGAGAACAAATTGTTTTCTTATGCCTGCTGCGGCAATAAGTTCACTCACTTGTGTGCGTGTGGTTTTCTGTACTTCTGCTCGCTACATTATTGTTTCTTTTGTTTTATAGCTTCTGCCCTTCATATTAACTTCATTTCATTTATTTAGCTCTATCAATTCATCTCGCAACTCTACAGTATAAGAATCATTCTGCAGCCTAAATGTATGCTATAAAAAATAAATAAACACACATATACATATACATATACTCATTTATATTTACCGTATTGCCAATACAAATACCGAACTTAAGATATACTGTCCGCTGTGTCAACGGAATAACGGTTAACAAAGTACAAGCAGATCGTCTTTGACAGGTTGGCGAAACTTATCAGCTGAAAAAGTGCCTTTGTGTCTGTGTATAAGCCGGTTTGTGTGTCGGTGGCTTGGTAGCGAGACAGAATCACAATGTCTCCGAACAGCAATCAATGAAAAGTAAAAAAATTGGCAGAAATGCGGCTGTGACTTTAGTTTCATTGTTGTTGCTGTAGTTCAAAGTGTGAAAGACATAGAAGAGTCACACACGGCGCAGTGTTGTGTTTATCTATGAGATCAATCACAATTGCAGATAGCAGAAAACTGTGGTTTCCAGGACCCTTAAGAGTTTCGGACTCCAGATGGCAAACATACGAACTAGTGAGATGGCTGGGCGGCTAGTATGATCACAGCAAGTGTGAATATTTGGGTTTAGTATGTATATATACAGTAGTGGTCAAAACATTTGCAACCAAAATCAAATATTTGTTTCTACCATTTTTTTGTTGCTAAAGTAATTTTTGTGTTCTTTGTTTTCCCTTTTTCCGAGCTTTAGTTATTGTATTTGTTAAATATGTACTGTTAAAATTGTTATTTTTAACCTATAACAAAAACAAAGCAATATTCCAGTGGAAAATATGAAATACAAGTATTCAAAACATTCGCAACTGATATTTGCTGTATTTTTATTTTATTTTGCTACTTAACAAAAAGCAAGTTATAACGGTAATCGCATTCCACATAATTAGTGGAACTTCATGCGTTTTTATTTTACTAAGAGTTTGCATTCAGTCTTTCGCGTTTCTAGAATTAACAAATTATTCCGTGTTTTGTGATCTTTGTAATATTTTCGGTTGAAAATGGGAGCCAATAAATATCGTTAAAATATTCCGTACATGAATCAACGATTTGACGTATTATTCGGACTGAGAACATCCACACAGTTCACAGGGGAGGTAGGCCTCGTGCTACAACCGTAAGAGAAGACCGGCAAATAAAAAATTTCTTTACAAAATACCCTAAAGCAGTTCCAAAAGAAGCTAAATCCGAAGTTCAACTCGACATCAGTCTCTCCACTATCAAAAGACGGGCCTTGGAGTTTGGTCTGCGTAGTTACAAATGTACGAAAAAGCCATTTGTGTCTGCAAAAAACAGAAAAGAGAGCTTGAGATTTGCTCGATCACACTTAAATTGGACTAAGCAGAAATGGAACTCAATTTTATGGTCAGATGAATCCAAATTCAACCTCCGAGGCTCAGACAGCAAAGCTTATATTCGGCGTCCGCGAGGTGAAAAATATAACCCAAGGTACACAAATGCTACGTTGGTAAAACACGGAGGTAATATTATGGTGTGGGGGTGCTTTTTCGGTAATGTTACTCGTATTGGTCCAATTCATCGTATAACTGACACGATGACAGCTGTAAATTATAGGGACATTTTAACTAATGTCATGCTGCCGTTTGCCGATTGGGAAATGCCACTTGTATCGACTTTCCAACACGATAACGACCCTAATCATACGTCCAGGCTCTGGAGTTGTGCGATAAAACTATGGCTCTGATCTTCAGATTAACAATCGATTCGAGTTTCTCAATACACAGCGTTTTATACACAAACCAAGTGCAAAATCATGGTTGGAGGAAAATCATATAAAAACTATGGTATGGCCGGCACAGTCTCCCGATCTCAACCCGATTGAGAATATGTGGATGACAGTTAAACGCAAAATAGGCAGTGAAATATTCCGGAATGGTGATGAACTTTTCGCCAGATTAGAAAAGGAATGGAAAGCGATCCCGTACAGTTACATTGAAAGTCTAGTAGCTTCAATACCTAGCAGATGTGCTGAAGTTATTAAAAATAATGGCTATGCAACTAAATATTGAAAAAATTTTAGAATATGTTTAGAATACTTAAAAGTTGCAAATATTTTGAACACATGAATTTTGACTTTGGTTTATTTAATGCATTTTTACCGTTATAAGCAAATTAATTAATGTTTCAGTTTTTATGATTATTTGTATAAACAAGACCTCCAATAAAAAAAATATATAGATAAAGGAATACTTTATCAAAAGTTAAAAAAAATGTATTAAAATAAAATAGTCATTCTGGTTGCAAATATTTTGACTACCACAGTATATATACAAATTTGCCTAAGTTATATATACATATATTATTTATATATACATATATTATGGTGTCCCATATTTTCCAATTTGTCGTTTTTTGTGCTACATTTTTATCGAATGCATAGTACACCGTGTCGTATGAGCAACGTAAAATTTATAAGGCATTTGCTTGAAGCCTCAGTACATTTGATGTATAATTTAAACAAAGTATAAACTTGAAAGGAATGACATTACTGGAAAAGGTATTAAGGTCCTTTTTTGTAGAACGCTAGGTAAAGGGGTCCTTAGTAAAAGCAGTCGTTTTATATTTACGATGTTAGTCGAACACTGGTTCCTCTTATGCAGTGAGGGAACGTTTGGCGTTCTTATGAGGTTCGCTAAGTTTTTGAGTTGACACAGCCAGTCACTCTTACCATTTATATACCTTATACTGTCTCCGATATTTCCTTCGTGGCAACCTTAATATAACCGCAAGACATCAGACGCCGAAATAAACGCTGGCTTTTTTCCGAGCTTCTGGTTAATTTACATAAAAAGGCATAATGTGCAATACACCTGCTCCTCTTACAACTCATAAGGTAAAGAACATAACATACCTACATCAGTTTTAACAAAGTATTAGCATACTATATATACAAATATGACGTCACACACATATGTACAGCCTGCTCGGCACTTTCAGTCATGATTTGTCGTTGTCTTCGCGGTTTTCTGCTTGAATTGCAAGGTGTTTGCCATAAAGCCTTCTTTAGCTTTTGATATGTCGAAACGTTTTACGACTGCGGCAGGGTGAAAATTGTTCGTTAATAAGAACGTGACTTGTTACTTCTCATATAAAATGTAATATATTCTTGGAAAACTTCATAGTAATATCCAGGCTTACTCTCACACATATGTATATCTATTTAAATTTATACATACTCATACATAGCTACAGGCAGACGGATATAAAGGCGCAGGTTGTTAATGTCATGCCTGCACTGACTGCCTTCAAATTATCTTGATTTTACGATAATTTTTTTTACTGATTCTTAGATGCAAATGACAGCTGTGGCGGCACAGAAACACACATACGAACAAAAAAAAATTAGAAACAAAAAAGCCCAGCATCAAATATATACGTTTTTATAACGGCCAGCATATGCTTAGTTTATATACAGCTGGTGTTCAAGAAAATGGAAACATTAAGTCGTTTGCTGCATTTTATACAGGCAATTTGAGAGCTAAGCTTGGTTCCTCCTGGCGATTAGAGTGTATAAAAGCTACTCTCTCACAAATGCCAAAACTTGTCGAAATGTTCATATAAAGCATGGCTGCAAGTAGCCACAATTCGTGCTAAAAATCCATAAATTATTTGCCCCACTTATAATCGTTATTGTTTCTTAGAGACTAAAACAAAGAAATTTGGCACGTTTTAGACGAAAAAAAGCTGTATTTACAACTCCAAAGTGGAACAGCCTCTAATGAAAGTTTTTTCTTAAGTAACGTTTTCTGGGCTTATTTCAACATCCGCGGGATAATTTTAAAAATTTTATTCATTCTAAGGCTGTTTCAGAAATGTTCGTTTTAAGAGAATGTTCGACGTTAAATAACTTTTGCTTAGTCACATACTATTGTATAGCATTATGTGGATAATATTTGAGTTTTCCGAATATAATTTATTTTTCGTAGACCACGGGGTAGGCCACTATTCGCGAAATCTTAATATTTGGTATAACAAAAAAATTTTATACTTAATTGCGAGTGAGAGACAAAAGACAGCAGTATTGCCAGGTATTTTTATTCTGCTAAAAGCTCCTCTGGATAGTTAAAAAACATCCGCTTGAAAGCGAGCTAAAGTAAGAAGGCGAATTATCCCTCCGCTGGTTGTGCGCTGGGTTTGGGATCCGCCATGTAAAAAAGACACACCCAATGAAAAGATCAAAATAGTCCTGTCCATTCACACAGTAAAAATAACTCCTTTTTGGTGTCGTGATTTTGAGTTGGGGTATATTTCCATGACAAAAAAAATCATCTCTGTCAAAAGGAACATTTTGGATAAGGCAAACTAGTGTTTTGGGGTTATTTAAAGGCTAAAATAATAATTATCGCTTAAATATAAACTCTGGAGAAGAAAAAACTGGAGTTGTGCGATTAAGCTAAGTCTCTGATCTTAAGATTAACAATCGATTCGAGTTCTCAATACACAGCGGTTTATACACAAACCAAGTGCTACTTTCCGAATGCAGTTTTAAGCTTTAAATACAACTATATCTCCCAAAATTTGATCTAAACGTTTCTATTTCAATGCACGCCTACTGCTTCTATTTGCATATGTAACGGTTTCGACCTTTTTACCGAAGTTTATCTACAACTGTCACTGTATTCTTGTCACACCGGTTTAGCGTGTTTAGGAAGGGTTTATGGAGATTATTCCTTAACACCATTATCTACTGGGGAAAACAAAAATACAAACTTCAGATAGAAGGTCTGCTTGTAGTACTTCAAATGTATCGCTGTACTAACGTTAGCTGTATGTATATTTCTGCAAAATAAATTGCACTCGGATCTTTAATTTCATCACCCCTTTCTGAAACGAAATCAATTAAGGTGAAGTGGACTCACAGCATTTTAGTTGGCATATAGATAATAATGCCTTAAATTGCTTTAAACATTTTAACTGCCGAGAAGCAAACAAAAGCACGGAAAGGCATTAAGTACTCCATTTATTTTAAAATCGGCAGAATCACATCTTCATTTACTCAGCGATGGGCGGTAATTGTCTCCAACAAAACATTCAATTTTCAGCCGAAATGAGCAACTCACTTGAGTCCTCAGTGGCAGCCAAACAGTGTAACCCTAGACAATGCCACTCACTTCGTGAGTTTGTAAGAACAATTAGAAGAGGCTACAAAAAAAGTGTTAATATGTTTCTGACGCCCCAGCGAAATGCTATTAGCAAGTAGAAGTTGTCCACATGAACGCTTATGATGTCGTCAAGCAGCTGCATCAACGAAACCAATTAAGCGGAAATGGAAACGCAGTTCATTAGAGAAATTTTTAGCATTTAGTAAAATCTTATTTACGTATTAATATTTACAAATACATAAATACATTTTAAATAAATTGGTGAAGACTTAATTCTCCTTAAACTGTAAACGAAAGCTGACAATGGGAAATCGAGTTGGCTATTTTTATTTTAGTAGCGTTGCCTGTGGAAAGATAATCACCGCTAGTTAGTTAGCAGCTAATTAGCAAAACTCTGGAATAAACTTCTCTTTGTTAAACCTCGTATACTCGTACTTTTTACTGTGGGCAAAGAAGGATAAGACTTTGTTCATTATTTTAAAATTCTTAATTTATACTTCAAAATGTATGCCGGCCCCCTCAGACTAATCCCTTTTGGCTACAATATGTGCTACTAGCGATTAACGTTCTGTCCAATGCTTGAAACAGTTGTCAATTTCCCGAATAGCCTTCAAAGCGCGTTGCGATTCATGTTTAATGTCTTCAATTGACTCAAACCGATTCCTTCGGAGAAGTCGATTGAGTTTGCTGATCAGTTGAATACGATGGTTGCGGCACGTATTGGTTTAAAATTTGTTGAAAAACTCACGAAGAAGCAATGCAGTATGCGA
The DNA here is from genome assembly GCF_016617805.1 of Bactrocera tryoni. Classification (NCBI taxonomy): domain Eukaryota; kingdom Metazoa; phylum Arthropoda; class Insecta; order Diptera; family Tephritidae; genus Bactrocera; species Bactrocera tryoni. The sequence goes on from NC_052499.1 coordinate 23,033,444, forward strand.
CGAAGCATTATCGTGGTGCAAAAACCAAGAGTTGTCGACCTTTTACACCGCTCCTTTTTACGAATAGCTTCGCACAAGCAGCACATTACACTCAAATAGTATTCCTTGGTGACAGCTTGGGCGCTCGCAGCGCGATAATCGAAGAAAACTGTCAACATAACCTTGATTTTTTACTTGCTTTGGCGTGGTTTTTGGGCCTTGGCTCACCTTTGTCACGATATTAGGCCAATTGATCATCTGTAAAGCTTCGGTGCAGGATAAGTTAAGATTTCTTCTTGTGTTTTCTTATTTCAATGAGAATCAGACTTAGTGCACTACTGTCACAAGAATTTGCCCTATTTTATTCAAGCGCTTTTCAAAAAGCACTTTCTATAAACCCACATTTTGTCTTATCCGTAAATTCGTAAATTGGTTTTGCGAATTCTTATTTAGAGTCAAGTACGCGATATGATAAAATTTATTGTATTAGTCGCTTAGAAACATGTACTCGTCAAAGTAATAAACCCTGGCATACGATTAATATATATATACATAATCCATCTAGTTTCCATGCATCTTCGCTACATTCCACTAAGCTCTTGGAATTCTCTTTACGCCCCTATCATTGGTTAATGTTAGCGAAACCTGACTGTATATAATCCGAAGCTTTTTAAATTGCTTGAGCCTCACTCTTAATACTAAAGCATGATTATGCACTGATTGCGCACTTATCACCACTTTATAGGTAATATCACGAACACTCTTACATATACATATATACATATATATAGATTTATAAATTAGATAGATATATGTACATACTTATATGACAGCCACTTAGCTAGAGACCTTTAATATGTGGATTTTTGAAATTTACCTGAGTTCACTTCCTATTATATGTACTTGTAAGTCTGTATAATAGAATGGATTTGTGAAAAGTGACTACTTAAACGCATAATATTAAAGCTCATCCACCGAAAAAGGCGATGGAAAATATTTAAATCCTAATAAGATTTTTATGTATATTTGTTTGAGTGTGTATATATGTATGCACGCCTGTGTCGTTGTGCGTCAAATTAAGGTATATTTATGCCACCTCTGCATGCCAGCCAATACAAGCTGTTGAATAATAGATGAGCTTCTATGTGTATACATATATTCATAGATATGTACCTATATACATACATATGGGTTAGTGTTACAAGAATGTTTGAATGAATCTTTAGCAAGAAAGGGAAAGAATGGCGTAAGCACATTGACAGCACTTTCCTTTCATAATACCTTGAAGATGTGCCTAGCACCTAGTGTCAAAAGCGAGAATGACTCTGTATAGAACAGTGACTTGACTAAGTACCATGACAACTTTGCTCGCAGCTCACATTACTTCAAAATCAATTACATACATTCATAACTACTTTTATATAGATATAAACACAAAACTGCTCTCTTTCATATTTCCTTAGACATAAATATTAAAAAGAGCAAAATTTATTCGGATCAGGCAAATGCTAATTTTTATACTCTCGCAACAAAGTTGCTAAGGAGAGTATTATAGTTTTGTTCATATAACGGTGGTTTGTAAGTCCTAAAACTAAAAGAGTCAGATATATGGTTATATATACCGAAGTGATCAGGGTGACGAGTAGAGTTGAAATCCGGATGTCTGTCTGTCCGTCCGTCCGTCCGTCCGTGAAAGCTGTAACTTGAGTAAAAATTGAGATATCATGATGAAACTTGGTACACGTATTTCTTGGCTCCATAAGAAGGTTAAGTTCAAAGATGGACAAAATCGGCCAAATGCCACGCCCACAAAATAGCGAAAACCGAAAACCTATAAAGTGTCGTAACTAAGCCATAAATAAAGATATTAAAGTAAAATTTGTACAAAAGATCGCTTTAGGGAGAGGCATATTTGGACGTAATTTTTTTGGAAAAGTGGGTGTGGCCCCGCCCCCTACTAAGTTTTTTGTATATATCTCGGAAACTACTATAGCTATGTCAACCAAACTCTACAGAGTCGTTTTCTTCAGACATTTCCATATACAGTTCAAAAATGGAAGAAATCGGATAATAACCACGCCCACCTCCCATACAAAGGTTATGTTGAAAATCACTAAAAGTGCGTTAACCGACTAACAAAAACGTCAGAAACACTAAATTTTACGGAAGAAATGGCAGAAGGAAGCTGCACCCAGGCTTTTTAAAAATTGAAAATGGGCGTGGCGTCGCCCACTTATGGACCAAAAACCATATCTCAGGAACAACTCAACCGATTTCAATGAAATTCGGTACATAATATTTTCACTCTGATGACATATACGAAATATGGGTGAAATCGGTTCACAACTACGTCTTCTTCCAATAGAAAGCTATTTTGAATTCCATCTGCTGCCTTCCTTCTCTGTATAATATACACAAATACGGTATTTGAAAAATATGTAAATGACGAATAATGAAATCTCGATTATCACTTTATGATGCGAGAGTATAAATTGTTCGGTGACACCCGAACTTAGCCCTTCCTTACTTGTTATTTTATACCCTCAATCTGAAGGGGTTCCGTTGCCATAACAGCAGAGAGATCATAATATTTTATAAGGTATAGTAAAAAGAATTAATTAAATATTTTTCTGGAATAGTTAAAATAATCCGATGTAGGTCAAACATACCCTGTTTATTCCATATCTTGCACTTTAAACGTAAAGGTTGATCCATTTCGAGGTTTCTTATATTTTTAAAGAAAAAAGCACAGAAAATTCAAACTTAATGGGAATGTTTATAATGATTCGAAAAAACATTCTTTATTATTATTTTAAATTATAATTCTAAAAACATTGCGTAGTTGCAAACCATTAATTTTAATCCGCTTAATGAATGAGCTTCGTCATAAAGATTTTGTCGAACAACTTTCAAATCTCTCCGATAGCCAAAATCTAATCTGAGTATCAATGAAAATATTTAAAATATGATTCAATGTGCCGGAGCTGCTGCCTTATTAGTCCAAAGAAATCTAATGAATAGTGAAAACAACAAACAACAAGATTACAAACACACAAACAAAGAGGGTGGCAAGTGAGCGGGCAAGCAACAGCCGACGACGAAACGACAAGCTGCCGAACAAATGACCACTTCTGGTGCGATTTTGACACAAAGTGCTGGTATTTTGTGTATATATTACTGTGTGTTGGTGCTATTGAGTGTTGCAATAATGATTACAAAGGGATTGTAATGAAATATTTTTAATTCCTACAAAAGCTTACTACTTACAACGATACACCCGCGCATTTATCGAGAAAATAGAAAAGCTGGCAGATTTTATACACCAAATTTCCTATATATGTGTGTGTGAATGCTGTGAAATGGCAATTTATTAAATACGTTAATCTGCCGATTGATAATTTGAGGTTACGTTACATGCTAAAGTGCGTGTGTATGCAAAGGCATTTTGTAAGCAAATTAGGTCTTCGCCTGCTAATGAAGTTCGGGAAATGTTAAATATTTTAATTAAGTTTTAATTTATGTGTCATAATAATATTACGAAGGACACTTGTTTTGCTGACGTAGCTTAGGTTGTGCTACATAGATCGTGGATTCTTCACTCATTATAGACTTAATTGAAAAGGGTTTCGTTTGCGACTACTGTGAGGTCTGCAAACACAAAATATCAAATAGCCAACAACTCATTAGCTAAACTTTCTTTCAATATGAGTAAAACTTCAACATCCCTAAAAACGATATAGACCTTAGTTATGGCACTATGGAAAATGGAAAAGAGTATATATATATAGAGGCATTACATTTCACAGAGAAATAGCTGTCAAATGAGCTGTGGAAAGAAACATGTGCTTGACAGTTTAGTTCCGTGGATTAGGTTGTGCTGGCTTTCAGGACTGAGCATTGTAACGGAGTTTTGGAGACTATACTTATCAGTTGGGGTCAGTAGTCCTTCATGATCAAGCATATTACAACCAAGAAAATTCAAAATTATAACCCAAACCGGTTAACGTTTTTTCTTGCTTTTTTAACCAATTATTAAATATTATTTGTGCTGCAAGCGATTTCCTGGTGTTTTTACTTTTATCTTCGATCTATCACAATTCGTAATTTCTCTCAACCTGGCTATGCTCTTCGAAAAATCTGGTTTTTGTCAATTCCATGTCATCTAAGACTACCTTCACCCGTGGAGTCACTTCTGAATTCCAACAATTATTTTAAAATTTGCAACATCTAATTTCTATCTCAAAAGAGTCTTCAATGCAACTTCTCAAAATTTCCGAAAGGTTTTAGTGCTTCGTATTATGCTTTTAAGTCGACCGTTGCATTTTGGCTTGTTGTGAAAAAGGCTCGCGTTTTATGTTAGTGCCGCAGGTACCGATGCATGAGTGATTCGACCGAAGTGACCATGTAATTCCGTGAGTAGGTTTATCCAGGTACTAAGAACACAGATTTTTCGCCGTTAACAGAGTTGAGATTAATGTGATTGTCTGATTTTATTTTTGTAAAAATAATAAAACCTAAAAAAACGTTAACTTCGGCTGCACCGAAGCTAATACATCCTTCATTGGTGCATTTTTTTAGTAACTATGTGTTCAGTTTGTATGAAAGCTATAAGCCATAGTAATCCAATTTGAGCAAATTTTTCGGAGATTACAAATGTGAAAGCTTTCCATGCAAGAACTTGATTTCGATCGTTCGGTTTGTATGGCAGCTATATGTTATAGTGGTCCAATATCGGCAGTTCCGACAAATGAGCAGCTTCTTGAAGAGAAAATGATGTTTGCAAAATTTCAAAACGATATCTTAAAAACTGAGGGACTAGTTCGTATAACATGGCTAAATCGACTCAGCTCGACATACTTATCATTTATATATATATACTTTATATGGTCTCCGACGTTTCCTTCTTGGTGTTAAAAACTTCGTGGCAAACAAATGCACATGTAAATACATTAGATTTTACTGAAGAAAAAAAGAGTTTTCGATACAAATTCAATTTCAACTCATGTCAGGAAGATATAGCGTTCCCGTGTACTTGAGTTTGTTTAAGAGTCATGAAATTTATAACAGCAAGAAGAGCACCTTACTTCGACATTTTCCGTTAGCTGACCTAGGCGACAGCACAACAACAACAACCTACAACAAAAACAACAACAACAACTGTCAACAATTGCCTCGTGCCACTGAAATATACATATGCTCCTCACTCTCATTCGAGCTGATACATAGCACCCACGCTTCAGCGCCTAAAGTTAGATTAGAATTTATAAACGCTCAAATGTGTTCACTTTCAAATTTTGGGATTTATTGTGTATGAACATTAGCATTTTGTATCAATTGAAGTTGGTCAGAACACACTTCAACGTAAATGAGCAAATTTATTCATTACGATTCAGAGGCGGATAGTAGCTTTGCTGCTCAGATGCAAGAGTACATACTTACAAGTATGTATATATATGTACATATATAAGTATTTATATATGTATATGTGTAAATGTATTTTGACTTTCACACTTGCTGTGATTGTATTTGCTCACCAGCCTGCCAGCCATATCTCCATTTCTTCAGTTTGACCGTTTGCCAGCTGGAGTCCAAAGCTCTTGAGATTCTTAGGAAAGACGGTTTTCTGCAATCTACAAGTGTGGATTTTCCCCATAGATAAACACAATACTGCGCTGTGTGTCGTTTAAATGGCAACAACATTAACTACAACAAAAACCAATAGTAACAACAACAATAATGAAGCTGATTTTTGACCTTTTATAGATTGTCGTCCGGAGACATTGTGATTCTGCCTCGCAACCAAGATAGCAAGACACAAAAAAATTTAGACGCTGTGGACGTGTGCGTGTTCATTTACTTTGGTATAGCATACATTTAGGCAAAATCAATGTATGTGTGTATAATTTTCTAAAGCCTGACATATATATGTGTGTGTGTGAGTTTAGTTGCGGCTGTTATAAACATTTTCGCTTCTGCGAAACATCGAATTGCTAATATTAAAATTGATTATCTTTGACAATCTTTGGAAGAAGCTACTGAAAGTGAAAAAGATAGCGAACACAACTATACACACACGTATATGAACTCATTTTTGAGTTTGATATGAAAAGTAGATGCTTTGCTCTCAATGTGTTGAGAAGAAACACAAAGGCCTACGTTCGTGGCAATGAAATGAATAAAAAAGAAAAATATACTGAAAATACTTTATCAAATGGCGTCTGCAGACAATTTTCCAACTCATAAAAAACGTATTATTCTATTGTTTTTTATTACAAGGAATATTGAACTTTAAGTGGAAAACAGTTTTGGGGGTCTATGGATTATTTGTTTCCTTAATATAGTTTGACTATTTTTTACTGCAGATAAATAGTTGACTAAGGAAGAAAATAAGAAAAAATCATACACTAATAAAGCGTAGGTCAGAAACATGTAGCAGATTTTATATTAGCAACTTAAAATGTGGGTTGGCTTAAAATTCAAGATCTTTTTTCACTCAAACTAAATAGTAATTTCTTATCGAACTAAAATCAGTATAATTTTTCATACAAAACCACAATGCTTTTACCATCATATTCGGCTTAACAATAGCTAACAGAAGCGATAATAAATATTTTGAAATTAAATCTACCCAAAGCAGCTCGCCTATTATATGGCAACTCTTATCAAGAAACATTTAAAACAGTCATTATTTATTTATGAGAATCGTACAGCATCGATAGCCCAAGTCAGGGTAACAGCTTACCGGAACAAAAAAACTTGAAAGATTGTGAGCAGCGTTGCCAATTGATTTCATTATTTTTAGTGGCTGAGTAATATGAAATATTACGCAATGTTTCCACCCATTAAACATCCAGTACTAAATTGTATGCAACCACAGAGGACTACCATGCGTATACGTAACTTTTATAGAATACTTGTTTTGTTTGGGATATGTAAGTTCTGCTTTAATGTTGACGTTTCGCATTACGAAGAGGAATGAGCAAAATTTGGAAAAAAAATTTATTAATCTTTAATTAATACTTTTAGAAATTTGAAATATCAGAACTATTTTCGATTAAATCTGATGCATGCCATCAATTTATATCTTCGTCTGACGCATATACAAAGCGGGTTCCAAATAAACAGGACTTTTTGAGTCTACCACATCAGTCCCCATCTATATGCCGACTAGTGCGGTAGAATCTGCAATCTTTATCGATTGTTCAGTGAGAACTTCATGAAATTTCATTTATTGGAAGTGAAGTTATTGCATTTCAAGTGTCAGTATGTTTGTGTTGTCGGTGCGAAAATGAGCTTCGAACAAAGAGCCAACATTAAATTTTGTTTTTAAATTGTTAAGACTTTTAACGAAACGTTTCAATTGATGAAACAAGTTTATGGCGATGATTGCCTATCCCGTAGCAGAGTGCACGAGTGGTTTCAACGTTGTCCAAGTGGTCGTGAGGGCATAAATTTGATCAACATGTTGGCCAATCAAAATCCGTGATAACTGGAAATTCCATCGAAACTGTGCGTGAATTCATCAAAAGTCAGCCGAAGTCATTATTGAAATTCATGAAAATGGAGCTGAACATCTCCAAGACATCGATATATCGCATTTTGACCGAACATTTGGGCTTACGAAAGATGTGTACACGGTTTGTTCCGCACAAATTGTCTGACTACCAAAAATTGCTCAGAATCCAACATTCGAAGGACGATTATTTGACCAAAAATCACATTTTAACCATTGACCACTCCCCGTATTCACCTTGTATGGCAGCACGCGACTTCTTCCTTTTCGGAAAAATGCATTTGCCCATGAAAAGAAAGCGTTATGCAGACGTAGATGCCACTCAAAAGGCTTGCACCGGCATTCTGGCGGTCATATCGGCCAACGAGCTAAAACACTCGTTCGGCATTCTTTTGGTTTTTGGTGCAAAAAGCTGTATTGAAGCAGTAGGAGACTATTTTGAATAAAATAAATTGATTTTGCCGAAAAAACCATTTGTTCTGTTTTTTTTTAAAGTCCTGTTTACTTTGGAATGCACCTTGTATATTGAATTTAGGGTTTTATTCCATTTGAATTTGGTTATGACGCCATATCTTCCAGTTTACAAAACTCTCGATCGAATATATTAGTTCCTGATTATAAATTTTGAAGAAAGTTAGCGACAAAGAGATGTATCCACGTATAAGAGGAAAAATGGAGTGAAGTTCCTACATATGAGTATCCCACATGAAATAAAACGCGAAAAAATCCGTGTTATTTATAAAACAAAGTCCCTTTGTGGGGATTGTAACCTCTTCATTTCACTTGAGCTGCTGACCGGCGAGTGACAAAATTAAGTAACACAGCGCCAAATCAGAAGAAGACGATGGATCTGACAGTGCAGAGTTGTCGTTCAGCTAACCCGTGCTCCTTCAAGCAGCGGTATGACAATATGAAATCGAAGATATTTTGTGCTGCTTTCTTTCGTCAGAGTCATCGACGCGGCACCAGGAAAATTTTCATTTTCGTACAAAGCGAGTATAATATTTGGATCATTCGTCATCTATCCAAAAAATGTAAATAATACAAAACGTTATGTGTATATATTTAACCACTTCCTTAAAAGTACAAAAAAATACCTCCAAGTAGTTGAATGGGCGATATTGATGTGTGGTATTCATATATAAAACTTGTTTGAAAAATGAATTGTTCTCGACAGTTAGAAATACTGATTGTTAAACGGATGTTTTTCCCTGTTATTGTTTGTGAAAAGTCATCGTCAGCACTTAGCTGAAAAACCGTGTTTCTACCAATTATCAAATATTTGTTTTTCACCGTCACAGCACAGGAATTGTAATGAACTTGAACAATAAACCTATTTTTCTTGAAATTCCCATTGTAAAAAGTAAAAGGAAAACAATGAAGTGGAGGAGGCGGAGCGTGGGGTGTTATTTTCTGCACGTGCTCTTCTCTTGTTGACAACACAAACAACAGTGCAATAATACCTTATTGGTATTTACTTTGACACACTTTTCACACACACACAAATATAGAAGCTGTGAGTAAATGAAATTCTCCAGTAAAATGTGTTCTTAACCTCTCAAAGGCTCCACAGCTCACAGCCGACACTTCTACTTTTATAAAGCAACCATGTTGGCAAGCAGTTGTTGTTGCTGTGCAACGTGATAAACTTCTTAAATATTTGCAGGCACGAAAATTTCAAAAATAGCTCACCCAATTTGCGGTGCGGCATCCACTCAGCAATGAGCAGCAGCAGGATGCTTACATATAATCAATTAGTGAGCGAAAGTGAAGGTGTGTGAGTGTGTGTGCATATGTTTCCTAGCTTGTGTGTGTTTCTACTAACTTCGTGTTATATACATATGTATGTATGCGGTCTTATTACGCCGACGCTTTCCGCAATAAAGGCATGCATAGGTGAGCAAACACACATATGCGCACAAGTATACGCACACACACACTGGCAAGTTATCAAAGGATTTCGTGAGTGGAAGGCATCGCAAACTTCTTGGAAATTCACACAATTAGGATACATTTAGGCAATCAAAATTCATTTTGTTTGTGAGTTTTTGAATGCGCGCCTTTGTGTATGCTTCAGTGCGTGCATATTTGTCATTTTCGCAAAATTTAATTCAATAAAACTGTCATAAACATTTAGAAACAAGACAAAATATTAATTTTGGTTTCACTCAAGCTACAATACCATAGACAGCTGTATATTTATGGCATAAGTTGGAGCAAAATAGTATTTATTTTGGTACTGATAGGTCTCTTTGTACGGCAGCTACATATATGCTATAGGGGTCTGATCTAAATGTTTTGTTCAGAAATTGTAGCATTGTCTTCAATAATAATCTGACAAAAATTTTGTTTAGATATGTCTTTGAATAAAAAAGTTTTCTATACAATGAATTGATTCTGCTCGTTCAGCTTGTATGAACGCAATATGCCTTAGAGTTCTGATATAGGCAGCTCGAACAAATGAGTAGATTTCTGGGGAGAGAATAACGTTTGCGAAATTTCACATCGACATATTAGAAACTGAGGAGCGCACATGACCTTATATTGACTCAATACATCATGCAAATCATTAGTATATATGGTACTTGCGCTTCTTCTGGGCGTTACAAACTTTATATACCCTGTTTAGGGTATAGTATATGTGACTGCCTGCATCTTATATTTGTTTTTCTGCTCTTCCTTTAACAAGTTTCTTTTATTCTTTGTTATAATATATATTTATTTAAGTCACAAGAGGTGTTCAGCTGCTTGTGTTTATTTATTTTCAAAACTTTACCTTTCATTTTGAGGCATTTTGCCAAGGAGCGCACATACCAGCAACTGTTTATCTCTCTGAGTTTACTAGCGTGGGTCGATTTGTTGACAGCCTCTTAGTGGGTCATGAGGTATATTCAATTATTCATGCTGCTTCGACAGGCCTCGGGCATCAGAAAGCAATCAATCAATTTGAAATTTTTGGACTGAAAAAAGTGAAATGAGATTATTTGAGGCTTACCGAATAACTGTGTTGGGTTGAGATCAATAAAGTATCAATGAAAAAATTAAGCGTTTTTTTGTTTTTTGTTTTTTTTATAAATATAAACAATAATTTTTTTATAAACGTGCCAAAATATATCATAGTAGAAATATTGTTATTAATATTATAATAAAGAGCTTATCACATGTAGTAATAAAATAGATTTTTGAGGCCAAATAGCTTCAGAAAGTGAATTTCAGTATTTGTAACTTTAATTGAAAGATGATTTGACTTTCCGATGAGATTGCACTTTCAAAAAATTAAAATTTTTTTGTTCAAACTGAATATTAGAAATATGAATTAGTTACTCCACAACACCAAATTTTATTGCACTTAAAAATGCTGAAAGCGAATTGTAGGAGAACGAGAGCATATCTCAGGGTTTCAGAGAACTATTACTGACTTGTACATCCTTTTTCTCTAAATATTGTAGTAAAAGAACACCAAATACATATATCCGTTAACATTTTTTAATTTAATAAAGGCTACTTCTTTTCGAAATTTATTTTCAGAGACACTCTGGCTTCCTGCTCCTTCTTCTTAGTTGCATTGATTCATAAAACACTTATGGCGAAGGTATTACATTTATGACTAAAAGCAAATAATCGGTTCTGGAATATTTTCTAAAAGCTCGGCATCTGAAGAAGTTCGATATATAGGATCATGAGAGGGAAGAAAACTTGTGCTAAAAGAAAGAATAATTATTTAAAGAATTTAAAGCAAATCTAAGTGAGTATACGCAAATTGGAATTGCCAGTACATGATGTTAAGCTGCTTTCAACTAACAAAATACAATTCTGATTATAAAAATGCTCTGCATTCTCGTAAGTTATCGTCCTAATGTTGTAATACTTGTATACATACACATATGTGTCAACAAGCATGTCGCCTTAAAAATATATACACTCCTATATGTGTCTGTATGTATATATGTATATATGTATTGTATATTATATATTCATTTTACACATATATTAATATATGTTTGTATGTACTAATTATACAGCTTTTCCATTAGTAAAGTTCTGGTAGGTTGTGGTTAACATTGTGGTTGTCAACAACTGGCGACAAACCCTTCTAGGGTCACAAAGTAAGTGAGGACTTCATACTTCTTATTGTACAAAAGACGAAATTTAAATCTGGAAATATGCTTCAGCTGCAAATTGAAATATCAAGCAATATACACGTAATAGTCTGCTGTGAGCCTTTTCAGGAATTACTTGAAGTAAGAAGTATTTTGGCAAATTCAAGATTGCTAACAAATTGCTTATGCAAGAAAATTTAAGAGTGAGTTCGAAGTGGCATACATTTGAGAAATATAAACATAGCATTGGCAAACTTTGGACATTTTCTGAAAGCCTCTTCAGAATAGTAAACAGAAATATCCCATTTAAATTTTATTCTTTTTTCCTTAGCCAAAACTTTGTTCCACCTTCAGTAACACAACTTAAGTCTGAGCTGGAATTACAACACAATCTTCTAGTGTTTCTAGTGTTTTGAGTAATGCAGGTGAAGAGCGAACAAAATATGTAACAAAACAAAAACAAAAGTTTTGACGAGCACATAAAATATACACGCATAAAGAGATAAGGCCGCTCTGCTTTCTGTACAAGCAAAGTCGCGAGCGGCATGAAGTACCCCCATCTAAGCCTCTGTTGAATCATATTTAAAGCTGAATTGAAATGCAAATGAACAAAGAAGTGTCTGTCCCAAGTTAGCAATAATAGAAGAAGAAGAAACAGAGTCTTGAACAAAGTTTTGTAAGCTCCTGACGAATTGACCAAAGAAAATAAGAAATCATGTAAAGCTATAAAGGGATTTGGTTTTAAAAATTTGCTTACACATCAAAATTTTAGATTAAATTTAAAAAAATAAGAGAATTCGATTTATGCATAATTTAATGATAACCTTCCTATAGGAAAGTGAATTTATTTATATTCATTTATAAAGCAAGAATGTACTCTGTAGGAAACGTTTATGATTAAAAAGTGAATTTCATGAGTCAAATGATGATAATTATGAAGAGCAATCTTCTTATGCTGCAGATTCAAAGTGCCAAAATTTCGGCCTCTTTTTATACTCTCGCAACAAAGTTGCTAAGGAGAGTATTATAGTTTTGTTCACATAACGGTTGTTTGTAAGTCCTAAAACTAAAAGAGTCAGATATAGGGTTATATATACCAAAGTGATCAGGGTGACGAGTAGAGTTGAAATCCGGATGTCTGTCTGTCCGTCCGTCCGTCTGTCCGTCCGTCCGTGCAAGCTGTAACTTGAGTAAAAATTGAGATATCATGTTGAAACTTGGTACACGTATTCTTTGGCTTCATAAGAAGGTTAAGTTCGAAGATGGGCAAAATCGGCCAACTGCCACGCCCACAAAATGGCGGAAACCGAAAACCTATAAAGTGTCATAACTAAGCCATAAATAAAGATATTAAAGTGAAATTTGGCACAAAGGATCGCATTAGGAGGGGCATATTTGGACGTAATTGTTTTGGAAAAGTGGGCGTGGCCCCGCCCCCTACTAAGTTTTTTGTACATATCTCGGAAACTACTATAGCTATGTCAACCAAACTCTACAGAGTCGTTTCCTTCAGACATTTCCATATACAGTTAAAAAATGGAAGAAATCGGATAATAACCTCGCCCACCTCCCATACAAAGGTTATGTTGAAAATCACTAAAAGTGCGTTAACCGACTAACAAAAAATGTCAGAAACACTAAATTTTACGGAAGAAATGGCAGAAGGAAGCTGCACCCAGGCTCTTATTTTAAATTGAAAATGGGCGTGGCGTCGCCCACTTATGGACCAAAACCCATATCTCGGGAACTGCTAGACCGATTTCAATGAAATTCGATATATAATATTTTCTTAACACCCTGATGATATGTACAAGATATAGGTGAAATCGGTTCACAACCACGCCTTCTTCCAATATAACGCTATTTCGAATTCCATCTGATGCCTTCTTTGTATAATACGAGTATAAACATTAGGAACCAATGATGATAGCGGAATAAAACTTTACACAAATACGGTATTTTAAAAATATATAAATGACGTATAATGAAATCTCGATTATCACTTTATCATGCGAGAGTATAAAATGTTCGGTGACACCCGAACTTAGCCCTTCCTTTCTTGTTAAAGCATCGATCTGATATTTTGCGCATGTCTTTTTCTCCACAAAAAGTTGCGCATCTGTCGGAAACGCCCATGTCGGATCAATATAGCATTATAGCTGCCATACAAACTGACTAATCAATATCACGGCCTTGTATGCAAAACTTTTTTATTTGACAAGATATATTCATGAAATTTAGCACGAATTATTGCCCGCGGCAATATTAGAATTTTGGCATAAGGACAGTTTCGCGCCTTCTGGGCAGAGTTGGAAATTGTTCGTCGTTTTTGGCCACTAATATAAAAGAGTTCAAGGAGGACCCAAGCTCAAAATCTGCTTTTAGTTTAGACCAAAGGTCTTACAGGAACGATTCACGAGGATTGCTGGTGTAGGTTGGTTGCAGGTTTCGGGTCTTTCTAAAAAACACAAACTCTGAATGTAAGATTTGAAGTTTTAAACATATATCCAAGTAAAGCTCAGTACTTCCCTCTTTAAGAGAAATGACAATAGATTTATGTTTTTGGTTAATATTCTTTTTTGATTTTTTTTTTTATATACAGTTCTTTCATGTGAAGTACGGCCTTTCAATATTAAGTAGTTTTTGTACTATCTTTGTACTTCTTGGTTGCCTCTTCTATAAACAAGGAAAACAAAATGCTTAATGCTGAAATTTGTTATTACACATTTAACTCAAAAATTAATTTTGCATTGTTTCATGAATTTCCTACGAGGCGCAAGTGCTTTTCACGCACATATAATATGTATTTTTTAAATCTCGTTGCATGTAAGTGACACCGATTAAGAAAGGAAAATTTTGAGTTTTTAGGTTATTTACGTTAATGGCTTTGCTAAATATAGACATTTGCGGATTAATTTCAATTCATTAATTTAATTTTTTGTTTTATTCCTTTTACTTTGTTTTAAATCACTCAAATACACACGAACAAACAAAAACATTTTATTTTTGAAGTCAAGAATAAGACTCTTTAACAATAGAAATATCACGTGTCACTGCGATTATCTCGCGACAAATAAATTCGGCTAATTTTGTGTTGCTCGGATTTGTCTTCTTACAGGCGCACATGTAGTATGTGCCCACAAAAGTACACGTAACCGCACAAAAGTTCGAACAACATATTGTTAAGATCGAGTCAAACAAGCTTGTTACCGTTTTTGTACGGTTATTTATGGCAATAAAAACACTGCAGCACAAACTGTCTTGAGAATACGAGAAAAACAGGCAAACATAATGCTGATAAACCCACGTGTGTATGTACATATATCACTGTGTTCTCTGCGTATGTGTGTAACATCATAAAAATGTCATACAAAATTGGCATGAAGCAAGTGTTGTAAGCTAGTTGTTGTTAGTTGGCGTTGGCTGATTATAGTTTAGAGATGTTGTGAATGTGGTTTGATTCCTCAGCTCTATAAATAGCTTATGCTTTAATAAAGTGTGGGTTAGAGCGAGACCAGCAGACTTTGTGAGGGTTAGTTCATTGTTTTGGGAAAATTAATTTCTACTTTGGGTAATTGAGATTTCTCTTCCAATCGCTGCCAGATCCAGATGCCCCAGAAACGGAACATAGAAGATAGCATTACAAAAGTCCACTTTCTCGTATTGACAGTTCGGCGATTGAAGATGCACAAGCTGCTGATACCGGATAACTATAACTATAAGATATAGCTGCCATACAAACTGACTGATCAAAACATAGATCTTTTTAATAAAATAAATGCGCCTGTGAAAAGTATTAAAGCTTCCGTTGCAGCCAAACTCAAACGTTTGTTTTCGTCGTTTATATTCGGTCTTCAATACAACACTGCTTAATTCACATTTATCTATGGCATAACCCTATTTATAAATTTCCATATTTCGAAGTACTGAAAATATAAATATATGTCTACGTGGGATCACTAATGATCCGGCATTTTAGCACTCTCATTCCAGCCCGCATGTGAGCAATCATATTTATGCGGGAATAGTCGAGACATAAAAGGAAAATATTTTATTTAATTTGCTTGAATTATTCGCCAGCGCACATAAATACGTTGCCAGCGAAAAGACGTTTCCCTTTATTGTCAGGTTGATTGGCGCGCTCCTCCACATACATACACACATTCAAACCACAAACGCCCTGTTGTATGCAAAGAAAAGTCTTCCTGCCACCACCACCACCGGTTGGCGCAACTGTGCTGCTAGACTGCCGCCCACGGTTTTAACTAAATCGTTTGGCGCGCATTTGTGCAGGCAAAAGCCGCAGAACACAACCATCAGACACATGTGTGCCAATGAAAAAACGTTCCACACCTGAGTAATACGTTCCAAATTCAAATAAAACGTTCCTTTTTGAGCGGCCAAAAGCCGCGCAACGAGACTAACAAGACATACATAAGTGCCAAAGAACAATACGTTCCACATTTAAGGAATGCGTTTCACACTTTAGCAAACACGTGTCTCAATATTATCAAGGCATAAGTGACAGAGAATAATACGTTCCACATCAATGAATACGTTCCACACTTAAGTAAGAATTGTCCACCATGTACAAAAAGCGAATCTAACTCATAAGTCCGTACCGCATTCGTACAATATGTTCCACAATGAGTTCCACTTATCATCAAGTCGGTGGTGGCCAGCCGCGTATTGCGTATCGTGTTTGCTCGCAATTATGAATGAAACAGAAAGCGTCTTAACAACAGCGAACATGTTTGGACAGTTTTCAACATTTCCATAAACAAACTACAAATATAACACTCTGCGTTCGTGTGTGTTGAACTTAACTGCTTGCCGTTTGGAAAGAATAACTGTTATTTCACACGCACACATACAGAGCTTAATAGCTTTCATTGCTTCCATCATAACGGTTGGTCAGTTGTTATTCAGTTGATAGCAAGATAATGGCCAAAACGGTCGTGTTCTAACGGATATTCAGCAAGAGTATGCGGTTATTTCAGTTACCGTTAACGCGAACGTAGCAACAAATTGTGTGTAAGTGTCGTAATAATTTCGTATTGATAAAGGTCACGAGTAGGAGAATGTGCTGAGAAAGTCAATTTGGCATCCACACAACAAATCGACGTTAGGGTATGAAGGAGTATAAGGAGATGTAATCGCATCATATGCAATAACAAAGTGATTTAGCAGCAGAAAACCGTTACAGCTTTAGTTGCCAAGTGAATTTGTGTTGTTGCTGTTATTGCTGCAAATGTGATTTCTATGCGAAAACCAAGTGATGGAATGCAGACGTTTGATTTTTGCCCGGAAAATGTTTCCACTACTTAGCTGCCTCTTGAAATTATTCAAATTTTGTGAACGCACACATCCAAATACATACATATGTGTATATGTGTAAATAAATGGGGTACAAAAATAAATTCGTAAATCAAATAACAACTCGTTTTATTAATGGTGGTGGGGTTTCGTGGTGTTTATTTTTGTGTGTTGACAAAGTGTTTTCCAACTGTTCAAATAAAAGGTGAAATATAAATGTGGTATAATGGAAATGAATCATGAATTGCGAACGATTAAAATCGTGTTTAAATATGTAAATTAAATTTCATTGTGAATTGTGACAAAATTATATTATATACATTTACATATATATGTATGTATGTACAATTGTTAAGGGAACATAAAAGTACATACGTGTTCAACTGCATACCTTCATACATTTATAATAGAAATAATAAATGCCATAAAAACTAAAAAAAAATAATAATAATTCAAACGATGAGAAAGTTTAGCGCAGAACATTTGGCGAGCAGTTTGTATGAAAATGAATTTGAATGATATATATGGTATAGGACATCAAAAACTCAACATGAATCAAGAAAATAAATGAAAAATGTGAATGGAATATGGAAAAAAATTAAAACGAAAACAGCTCAAATAAAAAAATAGCAAATTAAAATAGTTGGCAACGCTGAAATAAAAAGAAAGTGGGTCGAAATAATAAAACACATCGAAAGTATTGATTACCTCATTAAACCTGGGTGAGTAATATAGAATAGTAATTACAAATACTAAATTAATTAACTCATTTGTTGTAAAATTTAACAAAAATATTTTATTAATCGTGATTTCAACGAAAAAAAAGTATTGAAAACAAGAAAAAACGTTAACTTCGGCTGCACCGAAGCTAAAATACCCTTCATTTATATGGAAGCTATGCGTCGTAGTAATCCGATCTGAACAATTTTTTCTGATATTACATTGTTGCCTTAGAAAATAATCTATACCAAATTTCGTGAATATATCTTGTCAAATGTGAAAGTTTTTCACACAAGAACTTGATTCCGGTCGTTCAGTTTGTATGGCAGCTATATGTTATAGTGGTCCGATATCGGCAATTCCGACAAATGAGCAGCTTCTTGAAGAGAAAATGATGTTTGCAAAATTTCAAAACGATATCTTGAAAACTGAGGGACAGACGTACGGACGGGCATGGCTAAATCGACTCAGCTCAATATACTGATCATTTACATACATATTTTCTAGGGTCTCCGACGCTTCCTTCTGGGTGTTATAAAATTCGTAAAAAACTTAATATTCCCTGTTCAGGGTATAAATATTTCAGATTAAGATTTTTCACATACTACTGTGGGCAAAAAATAGTAAGACTTTTTCATTTAAGTCTAGCGCGAAAACCCATTCGTCGAAATATGTTTTTTCTAGGTCACTGCCAGTGACATCTGTGCCAAACGTTACATTAAAATAAGCATTAGTGTTTAGTATACGCTTGTATTTCCGTACATAAAGTACATTCGGCGATTTTTAGGATGAGTGAAATTATTCAACAAAGAAGTTCCATTAAATTCCAAACGTTAGCATAAGAGTTCTGGTGACAAGGGGGATAACTTTGAGTGGACGACATAGATTTTTAAGAATAAATTAAGAATTTCAAAAATATGAACAAGGTCTTACTATTTTTTACTCATTGTAGTAAATCTAGGTCGAGTTCTTACCAACATAAATGCAGAATTGTGCCATGTTCGTATTAGCATGGAGTCTGAACTCAATTAAATAATACTTTTGAACGGTTTTATCATCTTTTTTGGTATACGTGTATTAGCAATGTGTCATACTCCACTAGAACATTTATAGACGGGATGTCAAATGTATAGTAGCTCGAGGTTTAAACGAGTTTCCATGTTATTCAATTTAACATTGATGAATATTAATTCCGTATAATAAACTTGTTGCTACTGCAGGCCAGAGAGGAAGTGCTGTTATCTCAGCTAAAACGTAAAGTGGCGTGTGAAAGCTCAAATCACTAGCTTTAAATATATATGTACATATATATATGTTTGTATATATGTGTATGTGAGTGCCGGTGAAATGCTAACAAGATTGTGCGAAGGGATGATCAAGTGTTTGAATAAGAGGAACACAAACACTCAAATATGATACAAAAATATATAATTCAAGCACTACATTGTGTTAACGATATATGAAATTCTATAACTGAGAACTTAGTAAGTGTTTATGCGAGGGTATGTACGTGTGTTTGTAGAAATACAGCTTATACTTAGTTATTTACATTTCTGAATGTTTTTTTTAGAGAATAGGCTCAGTATTGATCCTCACGCACATACTCCTTTATGCACAGACATCCAAATTTATACATAAATGTACATGCATACATATTTAGAAGTATGTGACAGCTTTCCTTTCATTGTTGAATTGATTTGTGTGTCCTAAAACGCAAACTTGTTGAGTTTGAATAATGGGTCACATTGGGCGTGGAATAATTTATGACACATTGGAAGTAACAGTAAAACTATATAAAAAATCTATTGTATATATTAGTGTGTTTTTTTTTAACTATTAATTTTTTCAATCCAATCCTTGGAAATACCCTAAGAAAAATTCCCTGAAAATTTTAGCCCTTAATATTAACTTAAGAACTGGACCAAGGCATGTAAAAATTTTCAATAGAAAATACACTACAATCGTGAGTTTTTATCTTTAAATTCCTACAGATCAGAGGTATTTTAAGGCATCGCTTTGACTTTAGACGCATATTTCTCAGAATTGTTCACTCTACAAAAGTGCCCAGCGCAACAAAGTCGTAACTCACATCGGCGAGGTAGTACGGGGCTCTAAGCCTGATTTTTTCGAATTTTTTATTCAATATATCTCATTAATGATAAGAGCTATAGAAAAAATGTACACGACAAATTTGTAGGAAATTTTATTTGCTATAAATAAGTTCGAGATCAAAATCGCTATCATTAATACTTCCCGAGATATTCGCCTTTTTAAGTAAGGCTGTATGGAATTTTCATAGATTTTTTAATACATACATACCATCTATGAAAATTCCATTCAGCCTTACATGGACATACCGACATGCTTTACACTATGTACATATATGTATATTAGTGTGCGTCCTAATACATTTACACATATCTACATATGTATGTACATATTAACTTGCACTTGAGGCATATGTTAAAATACACACTGGGGATGAGCTCTACTATCATTTTTCAAACTTTCCAACGCTTGTGTAGTTGTTGTCTATGGATAAAATACTTTTACGGGTTGCCATGAACACTTTAGGTGGAGTGAAGCGATGCTGCCGCCCTGCAGACGCGCGAACGAAATTTATTCAAGAGACTTTCTTTTTATTAGCTACTCATAAATATCCATCTGCCGCTTGCCGATGCTGTTTGGTTTAGCTATTTGGGAATATTTGAAAAAATTGATATCCAGTTTTCTACTGTAAAGGGTGAGTCAACTGGACAGTGCTGCAAGTTGTAAACAATGGAACGAAGGAAAAAATGTATAATAGGCATTTGGAGTGAAAATTTATTGCTTTAATTACGTTCTGTTACGTTATTAAGAAAACAAAAATTAAAATGTTGCCACCTGTTTGGAAAATTTAATTAAAAAATTTATAAGCCAATTTAACGCAAAAATAACGTTTTCAAACTAGAAAAGTCGAAGGAATTTTGTAGCTCAACTTGTGTTTGAAGAGAGTTGCCACCTGTGTGGAAAAATACATATATACGATCAATATATTAAGATATATGAAACATTACAATGTATGTAAATACAATTTATGGAAATACTGACAGTTTACAGCTTAACGTATTCTTTCGGAGTGTTGCCAGCTGTTTAGAAGATTTTATACAATTAATGTTTGAAAATTTAAGAAATAGTGCAATTTAAATGACATATTCACATTTTAAGAAATTTTTTATTTTAACAGTTTTCAATAGAGTTGCCATTTATTAAAAAAAAGTATTTAATTTGGCTTTTGTAATTAATGAAATGCTCAAATATAGAATTCAAAGCAAAGAGATTTTCTTAAAGCTTATAGCGGAGAAAATTTCAGAAGTTGCCAAGCGGCTTAGATTGAAAAAAAAACAGTAAAAATATTTAAAGAAACATATTTACAAGTATATTAAAAACTGCACCTGAAATCATTACGCAAACCAAAAGTTTACAAAACTGTTATATCTATCTCTTTCATTTGACCACTTTTAGAGAAAGAAAATAATCCAACTCAAATTTTGTCCTCTTTGATCTAAATCTTGATAAAATCATTAATAAACTTCTTCACTGAGTGGCCTCCAGTTGTTTGAAAGTGTGATAGTTAAAAGCGGATTGCAGACGTAAAGTACATATGTACAATAAATCGTATATATGAGTAATTTTATGAATGTGTTTACACACTGTGCACACAAAATATAATTATTATTTAATTTTATCCTTTTGTCAGGAATTCAAACACTCGGAAATTCTGCCGTCCTTCTATATAGCAGGACAGCCAGTGCCTTTACACACCAAACAAAGTCGCATTCACACTTTTATTACAGTTATAACTTTTATTCAATATGCCGACAGTGGGAGGTTAAGTGACTTCTTCAGTGTGCCCACCTGCCGGCAGCGCCACTAGTAAAGGTACACACAGGAGAGCCCCTATAAAATTCGTCACATTTCTTGCTTGAAAGCTATGGTATGCTTAGTTACCTGTCTATATACACACTCTCATATGCATAAACGTTTGAAAAAGGGTGTTTGTATGTATGCATATGTGCCTGCTACATCAAAGTTTGAGTCTATATGTTGTCATTAGTCGTCATTCATGTCTCACATTTTGGCGGAGAGCTATCAATCTACATAGGAGCCAACAAAATGGTGAACAAATGATGAAGGACGAAACGATTAGTTTATTGTCACTATTTCGTGGGTGTAAATAGTTTTCTTCATAGCTAGGAAAAACATATTTATGCTAAGGTGTCAACAAGACTGATATCGTATCTGATATTTCAACTTGTATATAACATGGACATACATATAAATATTTATAAATGATTATATACTTATGTACTCACATACACACAAATCTATTCCATATTTATTTACTGACTGAATTTGAATATGTGAGTAAAATATATCCTTTCGTAGGTCGATTTATGTTGTGTAGAAGACTAGACAAATGAGCTGCCCAAAACAAAAAAACCTGTAACACATTATAACAAAAATTCGCTCAAAACGATTTAAGTCCACCGAAATCAGACCCATCTCGAACTGCAAAGTTTGCAAGAAGATTATTGACTTTGTGGCAACCCCAAAGTAATGTGGCAACCCCAAATGCAACTCTGCAAAAATTATAGATATGGCAACTCAAAAACTGGATAAGTTGTCAGCTTGACGACCACCATTTTTCCTTCTTCTTGGCGCATCATCACGACTGCAAGCACGTCTCATCATTTCACTCTCCATTTCAATTTCAATTCAATTATCAATTTTGTATAAGTTTTTTATATTAAAATAAATCTAAAATTAATGTGGACATCCCACAACTTCTTAGATCTTATAGTTTACTCCAATAACGAATATTTTCAATAAATTATCAATAGTTAACCTTATAAAGCATCTTTTAGAATTAATATTTCATTCTTGATAATAAACTAGTTACTAGTATTCAAGAGAAATAAAACAAAACAAACAAAAAAATGTAGTGAATTGCCATATTAAATTTCAAAATTATGTTTAAAGCTAAGAATGTAAGCAATGATTCTAAAAAGCAGGAAATCTATATTTTTGTTTTACGATTTGGCGATTGCCTCACTTTTGTGTACGCCAGATACCCCTGCACATGCTTAAATGCTTTTATATCAATTATTTGTTCTATTCACCATATGCCAAGATCTGGTGAATCGAAAAGAGTTATAAACTAAAAAGCTCTTATATAACATTCTTGATGCTTTTTGTTGAATTTATATCAAATCGAATTTATAGAGTCCGAACAATTGTCCAGAAATCTGAAAATAACGCAAATACTGTTAAACATGGAAACAAAGTCTCTTATGTACTAAAGGCTTCATCATAATAACCACATTTAAGGACAATTTTAAGACAATTTTCATTAGTAAAAACACGAATGTTAATCTAGAAATTCTAAGAGCTATATACCTTTATGTTATAGATAATAAATAGTAGCTTAGATGGACCTTATATCTTAGTTTTGTGAGCTTATTCTATCCAATTTGGGTAATGTGGGTTATAAGTCCAGCTTTTATGAAGACTAAATGTAATTTTTATTTATTATGTCTCATTAAATATCATAAGGCAATCGGTGGTGAATTAACTGTTACGGATAGAAATATGGTAAAAGCCTATATTTATTGGATAACACAAAGCTTGAAACCAAAAAAGCAATTACAATTTCAATACGAGAGTTTCCTTTTGATTGACTTGCCTTGATTACACACGGCCAAGTTTTGTATAAAAACAGTAATAATAAATAAAGCACATACGGGAGGAAATATTTGAAAGCTTTATAAATCTGCAGCTGATATCAAAATTTGAAGTTCGCTGTTCGAAAACGAAAATAAGATTAACAACGTCAAGAAGGAAAACTTTTTAAGCATTTTGTTCGTTAAGTTATTTTAGTCAAGCGCTTCGAGCGAACCAAGACATGACTGTCAAGCCATCAACTTTTATTAAAAACAAAGGCTTTCAAAACAATATAATAATAATAATCAAGTTCAAGTTTAACTGGCTAATGCTTACAGCCACAAGGCAAAACGTTTTCGCTACAAGTAAATTCAAAGTTAATACCAGCAATAACGGCATTGCTTTCAGTGCAAAGAAATTTGTTGCCCTTTATCGAAAGTATTTGTTAAGAAGAAAACAAAAAAAGACAAAAAAACTTCATTTCAATAACGAAAGTTGATCCGTACTTCGCAGCCATTAAAACCTTAAAGGGTTAAATGGCCTATATAACGGCTTTTCTATTAAGAAAAAATAAAGTATTTATAAAATAGCTTGCCAACCATGGCAACATTTGAACTTCACTACCCTCACACACATGCACAATCGATTTCTAAGGCCATTAGAGGGTATCAGTACAAACATACACAGGCTTAGTTTGTTTAGCGCAATTCTTGAATATCAAGGTTGTTTTAAGGAATTTGCTCTTTTATTATACTTGTTTGTCTTGTCTTGTCTGTGAAATGAAGGCAGGAAAACTAATATGACGAAAGCATACCTACACTCACATATATATATGTATGTGTACATTATGTATGAAAGTATACGCCATCGAAGCGAGTAAACAGTTCATCAATTAGAATTCAATCGATTTGGTTCTTAATATGAATGAATGTTTTTATATAGTCATTAACGACTCACAAGTGTAATTTATGTATATATCGTAGCCCCAAATACTATAATTTACCAAATTACCAATACCGTCCTCACGAGAGAGAATATCACGGTCTAGGCATGTATCATAAGCCAATTGTGGTAACGACTGGAAGAAGTCAAGGGGTGTTATCATATACATACAAAAGATTAGAGTGCTTCAAAAAATTTTTTTTAATTTTTTTTCAACTCTTACCCCCTCAAATGTTAGTGATTGACAAACAAAACATCCTCCCTCAAGCCATTTTTTTTAGATTCCCATACATTTCACATAGAAATTTTCGTTTTTTCATTCAAACTAAAATTTCACCAACTAATTTTCGTTTCTCAAAAATAACCAACCCATATTCAGAAAGTTGGCTTTTCAAACTTTAAAAAACCCCGCGACAAAATTATTATTTTCAGAAACTTTTTTATTTTTATTGAAAAAATTTCAAATTTCAAATCACTCTGTTTAATCGTCTAATTTTGATAATCAACTTTGTCGCAGAAAGTTTCTAAGTTAGAACCAACATAATGCATGATTTCCACGTTCAAGGAGTACCTTAATGTTCCTTTCTCGTATTTATTACCCTCCCAAATTATCTCTCCGTAATTGCGGTAAATATGCGCTCGGTTTTATTGACACACAAACATTATAAGCATTTCCGCCGATAGTTAGCCGAAGACTTTTTGCTTTCGCTAATCATCATCTCACAACCAGATATTGACGAACTAATTAATTTAGAGACGTATATATGCTGATACCGCAAGTTTAATGTCCATAAATCACCCACAAAATAATAAAATCTCAATCGAATACAGAATAAATAATATTTATGCAATAAGTATACTAATTAAAGGCAAATATAAGTGCGTATTTTCGACTGTGATGGCACTTTACGAGTTCCACTTAATTTATGGTAAAACCAATTTTAAAGATTAATAGAATCTGACTTTGTTCCTTTTGCAGTTTATAGTCGAAAACGTTTAATGAATATTCGCCAGTGATTCTCCTAAATAAAAGTGAGAAAATCCTCTCTTCGTATCCTAACCTAACCCAAGAACTTCTTACAATTTTGGGCAATAAGAAGAAAACCAAAACGTTTGCAAACAATTTCTAATTGTTTTTAAACTGATTTTAGCAGCCGCCATAAATATTGATTTTCTTACTTATTTTCGCTTAGGTATGAGAAGTTAAGTCAATGCAACAGTGCTCTTCTTCTTTTCTTGTTTTGTGTGGTGTTTTTAATTGTCGCCTAAAGTGTGTCAAACTTAATTTGTTTAAGTGTAGAAAATTTTATTTCTTTGTAGACTCTCCCCTGCACCTGTGTTAGGGTGACTGGTAATTTAATTAGGCGCTGTATTTGATTTTTTTCTTTTACTTTCTACTTTCTTTCTACTTTCTCTTCACTTTGCAAAATTGAATCAGGCATCTTTTATAATTAAATTTGGGTTTAAAGTGTTTTGCTGTGTGTTTGTGGTTGGAGGCTTTAAAACTTTTGTTTTGAATGAATCAAGAAAGCGAAGAAAGACCGCTGACTCTTTTTGTTTTGGTAGACAAGATTAAAAA
The DNA here is from genome assembly GCF_016617805.1 of Bactrocera tryoni. Taxonomy (NCBI): domain Eukaryota; kingdom Metazoa; phylum Arthropoda; class Insecta; order Diptera; family Tephritidae; genus Bactrocera; species Bactrocera tryoni. Next base: position 23,059,296 of record NC_052499.1, read on the forward strand.
AAGCGAGTAGATTTATTGCTTATCAGAGACGGCGCATAACTTTTATTTTAATTTTTTCAATTTTTTAATGATTGGCACTAACATTTGTAGGGTTGCTAAACGAATTCAAAAATATGAAAATATTCATACATTAATTTTTAGTAGATTAATCATTATAATATGTACAATAAAGAAATAATTAACTTCTATAAGAATTATATTCTGTGGAAAAAATATTCGTGTTAAGTCAAGCCATGCTACTAATATTTTTTATTACAGTTTACAGCAGCTTATAAATTAAACAACAAATGTCTGACGACCAAAATTGGAAATCATACTATCGAGTTACTAACGACTTTTTAGAAAATGAAAACAATGAATGTTCAAATGATGTTTTACTACATGGGAAAAAATTTGCACAATTTGGGCATTGCAAAAATATCTAAGAAAGTTTTTTTAAGCTTTCAGATTTTAATTTCAAATAAATTTATTCCTACGAAGTAGAGATGCATAACTATTTATTTTCTGCCTTTAGATGTGTAGATATATACCATGTAAACACACATTGTATTTGTATAGTGTATGTATTTGTCAGGAAAATACTACTGAGGTAAAAAATAGCAGGGCTTTTTAATTTAAATTGGCGCGAAAAGCCTCCGCGCTAACTTTTGCGAAACAATCCCTTCCTGCACTAGGATATCATGCAACATATTATTACTGGTGATGAGTCTTGGATCTATGCTGCGACCCAGAAACAGACGATTAATCGACGGGATATCGTGGCAAAGCAGAGCCGAAAACAAAAACTACGTTAAAGCAGGTCAAAAATCAAGGTTATATCAACATACTGCATTGATTTTTCGAGAGGTTTTCGCCAAATTTTCAACCAATATTGTGCCGTAACCATCGTATTCGCTCCGTGTAGCTTCTGGTTGTTCAGCAATCTAAAACAACCGCTTTGAGTCAAATTAATACTTTGAACATGAAATTTAAGATTATTCCGGAAATCGATTTCAACAATTGGTGAAATGTATTGCGACCAATGGGGTTTCTTTTGAGAGCGATGCCATAGATTTTGAAGAACAATTCAAGAATTTTAAGATTATAAAGAAAGTCTTACAATTTTTTGTTCATAGTAGTACATAAGTTCATTTGACTGTTGCTCTCAACATAAATTTACATATATGTATATACAAGTATAATACTTTTATTCTAAAGTGCTCATAATATTTTTGATTTCGCACTTTTCAGCGCTACTGTATGCTGATTGGGAATTTATGCTCCAAACATCAAAAAATTGGATTTAACCCAATCAAGACGATCCTTTGTCTAAACAAGGTTAAAGATTTGCTGCTTAAGCTTTAGCTATTTTACATACATACATACAATTTTTTGGGCATTCGAATACAAAAATATATTTTGTACGCTTTAGCGCTATTGTGGTTTGTAAAAAAATGCTGAGTCAGAAGGATTGGCGAAAATATACTTATTTGGTTCCTTTGGCTCTGACTGAGTCTTTTTTCGGCGGATTTTGCTAAAACGATAAGTGTTCCGTATGATTCCCGAGGCTAAAAGCACCCACCGCCGTTTGCGTTTACGGCAGCAAGATTTATTTGAACATGTGCTCCCCAGGTTGGTTGAAAGTTTGTCTGACGTTTTTCTCTGGTGTATAAAACAGTTACAATTTTGCAGCAATCCCATTACGCTCCCGGGCAAGTGAAGATACTTTATATTCACGGTTGTTTCTGCTTTTTCATTGCCATCCACTTATTTATGCTCATACACAAGATTACTACTTATTTGTATTTTCTAGAAAAACAAAGTCTAGGCCAAGGCGAATAAGAAAATAGTTGTTCATCTTTTCGCTTTTCATTTGACATGTGATTAATTTTTTAAATTTTTAATACTTTAAAGACTATATTTCTTTAGCTTTCTTTCTTTATACTTCCATACATAATCCTTATAAGTCAAAAAATATTCTCGCTTTTCTTCATTGAGATATCTGGCTCACCATCACGGATACTATATGTGATGAAAGTTAACCAAAATTTTATTGCGGCGTTTTTCAGTCGCCACGTAGTTCGAACAATTTATAAACTTGTCCTGAACAACGTGTGGTCATCGCCATAAGCCAAAATAGCTACACAAGTGTCACCGAAACAAATAAGTGTGCGCCAGATTGATGATCTCATATTACATCCGGATGCTAAAGTCGTACAAAGTTAAAAACAACAGATGAGAAAGAAGATAAAGTGACAATTTTATTAATATGCCTAACACCAAGAGAGATCTAATGACCGAATTTGTACTACACAATGAGTATCTTCCCGGCTGAGTGACAAATGAGATGAAATTTTAAATTTGCTATTTTTCTTCGTCATGTAACGCTTTCATTGACCCACATTTCGTAGAGCTCAACAAAATGCCACAAAAATACGGCAGGCAATGTGTGACACAGTTATTCGGAGAAAACTTCATAAAAATAAAAAAAAAAAAATTGAAATTGAATCAGTACTATATATTTCCAAGTTTTTATATAAAAATCTTCAATAAAGGTATTTGTGAACTCTATACGATTATTTATGTACTCGTGAATCGATATATTACATCAGACAGAAAACATCGAAATCAACTATGGATGATTCAATACTCACTTTTTTTTAGTCAAAATTAGATTTCGTTCTTAAAATATGGAACAAATTAATGCTACAAGACTGCAGATAGTTGTAATTATACAGCATGCGTGTAAAAGGGTTCACAAGTTTTTTTTCAAATATATGATGTACTATCTATCGTCACCTAAAAAAAAAAAAGAACGTTTCATAAAAAAAATCGAAATTGAGTTATTTTATTGCCTACGATTCTCCACATCATATTACATATGTATAAGTAGCATATAAATTCAGCTTCCACTGTCAGATATAACCAATATATAACCAATTTATAACCAAAACTCAAATTTTGTTTCAATATGAGTGGTTTTTATAGTTTTTTCTGCGCCTGTAAACTTATAGAAGGTAATGTTAGACCTTTAAGTATACACCCCTTTTGTTGTTGGAACTAAAACAATACTTTTTCACTGATTAATAAAATAGGCTCGTGGAAGTTTTCAGCAATTGTTATATATTTATGTCTGTAAATCTACAAGTGTACTTTTTAACTGGCTTTCAAGAACTCTTCTTCAAATTTCTAACTTGTCAAAAACACAAAGCTTGCACTTTGCTCACTTGCCCGTGAAACGCATCCCTTTTTAATTTCGCACAATAGAAGCAATTAAGAGTCCTCTAGATGGACCCAAAACTATTCCTAAGCCTCAACATGGGCGAGCGGGACAAATCGACTAATTGGTCAGACATACAATACAAGCATATATGTATATATACAGATACCCTTTTGTCGTACTATGTCAGTACCAGCACGGAGTGGCTTGTAAACTCTGAAAAAATGTTCTGCTGGCAATCAGATTACATAATAAAATAATGTGAGGACAAGCGAAGATTATGAATGAGTTGGGTTAGTTTGATAACAAAATGTTATCCTTTAAGGTGTTTACTTTTTGTATTTATCACCAGCGGAAAGCTACTCAGACCTCAACTCGATGTTTTTTTTGGTTTGCTATTTTTCTTAAATTTCTTATATTTTTCTTTTTTGTGTTTGACTTGACACAGATTTCTCCACAATTTAGTTAACTCAAGCGAAGCTGTAACTACGTTACACAATCATTGGTAATTTGTGTGAGAACTGGGAGGGAATTGATGTCTTCCCACAGTGAACTGTCAAATTTTTGTTCTGTTTCGCTATACTGACGTTAGTAAAACAGCCGAAGTAGTGGCAAAATAATGCCATTGGCAGGTTTATCCTCTCACTCAGGCTATCATCTAATTGAGAGATTACTGAGTAGGAGAAAGCAGTTTGCTGAAATCGGTCTTTGAACTACCCAAGCAGGCAGCTACTTACATAAGTAAATAAATATATTTCTGATTTAGAAGTGAGGTTACAAAATATTGACTGCATTTGAACTTAGCGCCTCTTTACATGTTGTTAATGTATAATTTAGCTCCAGGGAGAATTGAAAGAGCACTTGACCAACTTTTAAGGGCGTTAAATATTTTAAGCTTTTCCCTGGAATTTTCTCAATTTTATATTGCATGTTTAAGTAAAGTTAATATATATTATATGCTTGCAAAAGTTGGCTCGCTGTTTTGAGGGTGTTTCTGTGATATGGGTTGCGGCCAAGTCTTTTGTAGCGAAAAATATTTATTGTAAATTTTTCGCCTCATGACAACTAAGTACGAATGAAAATATAAACATACATAAAATTCATAAAAGTATTGTCGTCTTTTTGTACATATTTTTATCCTAGAAGTACAAGGGAAGTTTAAACTAAAGCATTGCTTTATATGTATTAAATGAAGTAAACAGGTACAGGTATAATATTTAGTTTAGTTACACAAATGAGCAAAAACATATGGTACATACGTATGCATGTTTAAGTTCCCTAATACGATATAACGCTTTACATTCAATTCGAGCCATGAGCTGAACTGGTAGAGCAGTTTACTTGCTTTGCTCGTTAAATGATGACTATTCGTCGATATTCTTTTCCTTTGAAGGTTTTAAGAGTCTAATTATATATATTCTATAGTAGCATACATGTTTACATATGTATGATATCTATATAATAAACTTAGTGTTAGCGATCAAAGTGCTGCAGATCACATACACACCGCAGCAACAAGTAAGTTTACATACCACAAAAAAAAAATGGTTCTTGAAAACTCTCATAAAAAAATAATGATTTTTAATAAATTAATACCACAGTTGAAAAATTTGGAGAGAATTATAAGGCCAAAAGTCATGTTAATGGAACTGAGAGTGATCGCTCAGCAAACCTATGTATTGCTGTTGTTATAGCGATATAAAATATTCCCAGGAAGTATTCATTCGGTTAAAATTTCGGGACCTATCGGTTATGTTGAATAGTCTACAGTGAAAATGTCAGTCCTCTGTTGTTCGCGGTGTATTGAATGCTAGACTTTGGTATATTCCTCACAGAGACTCTAAATCTCTTTACCATTAACCAGTTTAATAAAAACTATAATTGTTATGAATATTTTCTTAATATAAATATTCACTGTTTTTTATGTTTTTTTTAGAATCAACAACGCGGTCGTGCTTGATGAAACAGAAATGTGATACATTCCAAATTCGCTCGAGAGTAATAAGGTAATTTAATATAACACAACAACTTTTGTGCAAGAACTAGTGGTAAATTGATGTCTGCCAGCAATACCGTAAACTGTCAAAGAACCATGTTTAGAATATTTCGCCGAACAGGCGTAATAATTAGAACTGAAAAATGGTAGAATACTTTCCCATTTTTGTGTTCTTAGTTATCGTTATCAAAATTAATAAACATTAATTTTCAAATACATTTTCATGGTCCTGGCGTACCTGCCAAGAAGTACTTTACTTATATGATTAACGACTAATCGATAATACTTTTTATGAAATAAGAAGCAATTGTGGAGATCTCAACTCTGAATTCTGCTGAGAAGATCGACTTAAAAAAAATTCCAGTCTTGAAGACTGGACGTAATGATACATTGAAAATCGCTGAACTTATTGTTGGGGAAACTTTTTCAATGAGTCTGTCCAAAGAGCTGCATACGAATATAAAGTAGACTTTATCGTTGATAGCGATGATAATTTTTATAAATTTTCTATATTGTATTTGGAATTGAATTAGATTTCTATACCTTCTTTAAGAAAAATATATTGCTGAAATGAAGCTTCTTTACAATATATGATCTAATTAATATTTGTATTATATTTAATAGTTGGTTATCTTCTACAAGACATGAGAGTTTAAGTATAAAAATGCCAATAAACCCGATCTGATATTGACCTCTGAGAATGAAATGAGCGTCGAACTTATTTTGCACCAATAACTTCGACACTCATTTCATTATCAGAGGTCAATATCAGATCGGGTTTATTACTTATTATGTTGTGATGAGATCCTGTGTGGAAGTTTGGAACCAAAATCTATAATATATTCAATATTTAATAGAATATGTGTTATTTTTACTTATAGTTTATATCTTAGTATCAAAACTCTTAACTCTTCGTCGGAGTAGAGTAAGTTGTTTTAAACATTTTGAGGTATCTCAACACTTAATACTGTTAAAGCCTTAAAAACGAGTTACAGCGATGAAATGGCATCTGATTACCTGCTGCTCAATATATATACATATATTATATATACATATAAACAGTTTTATCATTAAAATAAGTCATGTTTTGAGTCTCTATACAGTTTTTCCATACTGCATATGAACCTATTTCACTAGTGAGGCCTTGAGTTCCAATTGATGAAATGTTGGGTATAAAACTGAGGCTTCATTATTATCGTTATCAAAACAGAAAAAATTATTTCGAAATCTCCGGTTAAGTGTCTGTATTTCCAAGAGGCCTCTTTATTTATTTTCAGAAATATTAATTGCAAAATATTTAATGTTGATAGTCTCTTTTCGTTCATTCAAATTTAGCCAATTATGTGCTTATGTATGTGTGTAGATATGTTTGTATCTACAAGTATTGTGGCCATATTTCGTTCTGTAGCACTCTCCTAGCGAATCGTAAAAGCACTTTATGTATGAATATAGACATATATACTTAAATAAATATGTATTTGTTATGTATGTGTACGTAAGAAGATATTTACGCGTGTTTTATTAGCGGTAGAACTTAACAATGCCTTTGTCCGGCGAAAAAGTTTTTTTAAACAGTTTACTGCAAAGGGGATGCGCCAAAATAAAAGTACTTTTGTAGGCAGACATATACAAATCCATATATGTATATGTACACATATAGAGAGATATGCAAAAATGGGTCAAGAACAGGGTCATCAACAGATAAATCATTAAATTGCCATACTGAGAGTTGGGTCCAAAACTAATCCCAGCAATCAGGTTGTGACTACATTTTTAACTACACTAAGTTACTACACTAAGCCTAACGATTCAATGGAAGGGCTATAATTCAATGTAAGTGGATTTTCCTGCAGGGCAGATTTATGTAACTGTATATATATACATATGTACAAACGTTTACGAGAGTATAGAGCGAATGGCATTAAGATTTATGCATCATCGACATAAGCGGTACTTAAAGATGACTTAACCGTTTATATTGTTACATTTTTGGAACTGAAAAGACTTCAATGACGGTCAACATTGAACTCTTTTCAGCTATGAAGATGTGATTATGGTGAGTTTCATGGACATTGACAGGCAATTTTTAGTTGAATAGAATTTTATGGTTCGGTGTATGAGTTAAATGAGTCAAAACAAGAAAATTACCACCTGATATAATGTCAAAAGAGATCGATAAGTTAGAAATTGTGAAAATATTAAAAAAAATATTTTGGGCTGAAAATAATTATTAATTATTTAAAAAAAATTAATTTGTTTATATTGCTAAGATGAATATATATTTACAATGTGGGTATAAAACAAAAAATGTTAACCTACAACCATAATTAAAAATCGATTTGCTAAGTGTTACCATCTGTATACATTTTACATATCGGAAAATTTAATATAGCTTTATAAGTAAAGTGACAAACTATATACATACATTAAAGAATGAGTTTTGCAATTAGAACTTTTGACGAAGGTTTTCATCATGAATTCATAAAAGTATTTCAATATTCTAACATTTACATCAAATAAAGACATTTGAGAAGGCTATAATGCTTACAAGAGATCGGCACTTACACTGGCCTACAAAAAAAAATTTTGGTTTGGTGCAGCTCTGTGCGCATCAGTAGTCGGTATAGTAAGTAGGATGAGCCACATTCCCGCTACTAGATGTTTTTTCTTCTTTCTTATGAACAAGAGCTGATATGGAAAATGTGACTTGTTTTCTCGTATCAACTCACAAAATACATCCAAAATCAGGTATAAAATCTTAGGCACCAAAATGAGTGTAGGCCAGTGTTAATTATCGATTTTCAGTTACTATCACAGAACCTACAGAAGTCACTTCTAGATTGCATTTAGTACTCATTCCCCTACTGTAAGGAGAGATGAAATGTTTAGGCTATGATCAAAAAACACATCTTAACTAAAATTTTCCTTAGGGGCCTTCAGTATCTCTTCGAAATCTGTATGAGACGCAGGGACCAAGTTGGCACTGAATTCACTGGAAACGGCAGGCTTAAAGTTAGCAAGGAAGAAAAAACTTATGATAAATTTCTTAAGTAAGGGGAAAGCATCTGTCACTTACTTCTTCAGTCAGCCAAGGGAACTTTTAGTCATACAAATTACTTGCTTCAACACAATCATCGATAATATCAAGATTTATCTTTCTGAGTTTTAACATTATCAATAACATGACCGAAACGTTCGTTTTTCGAAACATTTGACTTTGTTAGATTGACGACTGCGACAGCAAACTGGTATATACGTAACAATAAAGATTTATAATCTTATTTAAGATATGCAATCGCAAGCAGTTTGATAATTTTAATAAGCTATCGACATACCCTTCATCACTGGGTTCAATGGAAAAACTTTTCTGATAAACTTGGCGAATAAATAATTTGCGAATGGAAGATGCCTAGTATTAGTCAACATACTCTATGTTGCTGTTGTTTAATAATAAATTTTGTGTTAATAATAAATAATATTTTAGTTGTTAAGTACATATGTTACATGTAAATGTATATGTTTTTAGAGCTCTAAGTTTGTCTTGTTTTCTTTATGCTGTACTGCAGAGCAAGCCCAAGCGCGAAACTTAAAAAATACCTAATAAATAGTTGAATGCGAGAGTTTGCTATTCAAAACTAATAACCTTAACGATGTTGAATAGAGAGAATGGTATGTAATGATAAAGTTCCAGCTGCTAAGACTACAGACATCTCTATATGAATTTAATCAAATTTGATACAGGCTGACAAAAAAATGCATTTTCCCGTGACGATCGATAAAGAACTGATTAAAATACGGATCAAATGCAGATAGGGTTCAACAATTGGCTTCATATATTCTTGGCCGTCAGGCCAGAACACTTCTTTAAGAATGGGAAAATGAGAAAATGTAATAGCTACATAGCTACAGATGGTGACTACTAATAACATTTCTTCTTCTTTACTGGCGTAAACACCACTTATGCGATTATAGCCGAGTTAACAACAGCGCGCCAGTCGTTTCTTTTTATACTCTCGCAACAAAGTTGCTAAGGAGAGTATTATAGTTTTGTTCACATAACGGTTGTTTGTAAGTCCTAAAACTGAAAGAGTCAGATATAGGGTTATATATACCAAAGTGATCAGGGTGACGAGTAGAGTTGAAATCCGGATGTCTGTCTGTCCGTCCGTCCGTCCGTGCAAGCTGTAACTTGAGTAAAAATTGAGATATCATGATGAAACTTGGTACACGTATTTCTTGGCTCCATAAGAAGGTTAAGTTCGAAGATGGGCAAAATCGGCCCTCTGCCACGCCCACAAAATGGCGGAAACCGAAAACCTATAAAGTGTCATAACTAAGCCATAAATAAAGATATTAAAATGAAATTTAGCACAAAGGATCGCATTAGGGAGGGGCATATTTGGACGCAATTTTTTTGGAAAAATGGGCGTGGCCCCACTCCCTTCTAAGTTTTTTGTACATATCTCGGAAACTACTATATCTATGTCAACCAAACTCTATAGAGTCGTTTCTTTCAGGCTTTTCTATGTACAGTTCAAAAATGGAAGAAATCGGATAATAACCACGCCCTCCTCCCATACAAAGGTTATGTTCAAAATCACTAAAAGTGCATTAACCGACTAACTACGGAAGAAATAGCAGAAAGAAGCTGCACCCAGGCTTTTTTTAAAAATTGAAAATGGGCGTGGCGTCGCCCACTTATGGACCAAAAACCATATCTCAGGCACTACTCTACCGATTTCAATGACATTCGGTACATAATATTTTCTTAACACTCTGATGACATATACGAAATATGGGTGAATTCGGTTCATAACCACGCCTTCTTCCAATATAACGCTATTTTGAATTCCATCTGATGCCTTCTCTGTATAATAAATACATTAGGAAATGAAAATACAATTCAATACTCAAAGTACACAAATTGATCTAATCTAATTAATTTTACAGCAAAATAAAAAAATATGTAAATTATTATCACTTTATCATGCGAGAGTATAAAATGTTCGGTGACACCCGAACTTAGCCCTTCCTTACTTGTTTTATTTAAAAAACGTTCAAACGTTTCATTAATATTTTTATGCCAATACAAGCATGATAGCTGGTAATCGTATTTTCCATAAACTTTGTATAAATCTCTTTTTGGATGGCCTTCAGTGCATTTTTTGGTTTCGGCCCATTTTTAAGCGAAATTCGCTAGATTGTAAGACCGTTTGCTGCTCGTATTCCTAAACCCTTGCCCAGTCGCCACTAGTGCTTCGTTTGATGAATGTAGAGTCCTCAGTTACATTTTTAAGCTTCTTTCTTGTGGTCTCCATTCGACGTCGACTCAAAAGATCCATGTCTAGACTCTAGCATTGCCACCTTTCTTATCCCAAACATTAACCAGAATGTTTTGAGTCAAACTATAGGAAATATTAAGATCCTTTGCAGTAAGCACCAAGCAAGTAAGTCTACAACTTTGCAAAAATTAATTCTAAAAACATTGCTTTTGAGTTATACGCCATAAAAGATATACATCCAATGAACTCAGTCTCCATACAAGCGTGTAATAAATTATGTGTTGCTCATGCGGCATGGTGTACTATAAATATAAAATAGTTTAAAGGATTTTGATCATGATTTTGATTGTACAGCTTGTAGGTTATAGTAGGCCAATCTGAACAATATATTGAGAAGTTGTAACGTTGCCTTGGGAAGCAATTCATACGAAATTTCGTGAGGATAACTTGCCAAATAAAAAGTTTTTTATACAAGAACTTGATTATGAGCTTGCTGTTTGTCTAGAAACTATGATTTCCAGCAATCAAAAATCGGTAGTTTTGACAAAGGAACAGTTTTTGGTGGAAAACAGAGAAATGGGGACTAGTTCACGTACATAGAGACAGACGCACTTGACTAACTCGACTCAGCCCGGCACGCTGATCATTTTTATGTATACTTCATAGGATGTCTTATGTTTCCTTCCGAAAGACACACACTTAAAAGTTTTTTTTCCGTGTTCCCGGATAATCTACCATACATAAAAAGGCATTGTGTTCACCACACAGGAGCTTCGTGCCGCTTATAAGATTACATTAGTCACATACTTACATAATCCCAAATGCATTTAATTAAATACATATATACAAATGCTGAACATACGCACATACATACATAATTGACACATATGTGTTCATATGCTCGTCACCTTTGGTTGTGAATTCGTGCTCGTCTTCATCAATTTCAGCTCAATTTTTTTATGCGATTGCCACAAAGCCTTCGTCTCGCTGTGGTTTATTTGACGAAGCTTTTTACGACTACGGCAGGGTGAAAATGGTCGTTAAATGGGACGTAAATGTTACTTCTGATATAAATTGAATTAAAAATGAATTGAAAATTTGCATAGACACATATACATATATATACATACACATACACTTGAATTCTTAGACATATGCATTTAGTAGCCGCAACAAGAGCCGTGGGAGTCATGCATGCGCTGACTGTCTTCAAATAATCCCCATTTTACGATCATTTTTGACTGATTCTTAGTTGCAAATGACAGCTGCAAGCACACATACGAATCCAATTACTGCCACAAAAAAGTGCTTGCCAAATATATGTTTTTAAATCGACCTCTTTATTCTTACTTTATATACTTCTATATTCTTACTTTATATACTATGAAAAGACTAAACCTTTTGCTATATAGGTTATTTAGCTTTGTTCCTTGGTGATTGCAGTGTATGAAACGTTTATCTTTTACGAATGTCAGAACTTGTCGAATTCAACATGAATAGATTTATCCAAATTACACCCAAAATTGGTTGAAAAAAATATCCTTGAAATCCGCAAGGTTACTTTTCGAGAGCACTTTTTCCATCTTGTAATCGTCGGCACCATATTTGGGGAGATGGGCACCATATTGATTCGTGGGCTATTTCTATGTTCAAAACTAACCTGACGGTTTTCCTACTTAAAAGAAAAAAAACATTTTAGAGACATGACATACAGTTGGTGATCATCTCCAAAATAATTAAGTTATCTCTGTTAAAAGTAATATTTTAGATAACACGAAAGAGAGTTTAAGGATTATTTGATGGTGGGTATAAACCCTCGCTTAGTTATACACTTGTAGAGAAGAAAGCACAAGAAACTATGTTCCTCAACTTAAAACTAATAATCGGTCCATCGGCTTTCTCAGTACTGAACTTTGTGTATCAAATGCTATTTTCAATGTACATATGTGTCTCAAAGTTAGATCTAAGTGTTGCTATTTCAATGAATGCATACTGCAGATATGTATGTGTATATTAGGGTGCTTCAAAAAAATTTTTGAATTTTTTTTTCAACTCTTACCCAATCAAATGTTAGTGATTGACAAACAAAAAATCCTTCCTCAAACCAGGCGCTGTAGCTTAACTCTAAGGGGTCGCTATTGTTTTTTTTTTAGGTTCCCATATATTTAACATAGGAATTTTTGCTTTTTCATTCAAACTAAAATTTCACCAACTAATTTTCGTTTCTCACAAACAACCATCACATATTCAGAAAGTTGGCTTTTCAAACTTGAAAAAAGTGGAAAAAAAATTCAAACAAATTTTTATTGAAGCACCCTAGTATATATATAACGTTTACGACCTTTCCACCGACGTTTAACAACAGCATTTGCTCAATTCTTGTCACACTGGCTTAGGATGATATTAGAAGAGTTTATAGAAATTATTCTTAAAGACCCTACAAGGAAAAAAGAAATTGAACAGCATTACAATCCAAACTTCATACTGAATGTCTGTGTGTGGTATTTCAGGTGTATTGATGTATTAACGGCAGTTGTAGGTATATTTATTCAAAAGTTAATTATATTCTGAGTTTTAATTTCATCACCCCACTTTGAAAGGGAGTCAAATAAGATGGAGCGGATTCACAGCATTTTAGTTGGCATACAAATAATACTGCCTGAAATTGCCTTTGAAGCGTCTTGACTGCTAAGAAGCAAACACGGTGAGGCAAATTCTCCACTCATTTTAAAATTGGTGGAATACGTTGATCACATTTTCATATACTCTCCGATAATCAGCAATTGTCTTCAACAGAACATTCCTTCTGCAGCTGAAATGAAAGACTTAATTTGGTCCTCAACGGAAGCTAAAACAAAGGAGCCGAAAACAATTGAAATTTGTGAGATATGAAAAAGAATTTGAGGAGGATTCCTAAACAAAGAAATGTATATATGTTTGTGATACGAAAATACTGTTGGCGAGAAAAAGTTATCCGCATGAACGCTTATGATGTCGTTAAGCATATGTTCATCAACAAAACCAACGAAGTGGAAAGGGAAACGCATTTCGTGAAGGAAATGTTGAGCATTCATCAAAAAAAAAAAATTTATTTACATAAATGTACATACAAATAAATGTATTTTAAATTCTCTTTAAACTGTAAAGGGTAGCTAAAAGTGCGAAATTTGCGTTGGTTCCTTTAATTGCAGTATATAGGTCTATTGGAAGATAAGCAGCGTTAATTCGTAACGTCGAAATTAATACGTACAACCCTGAACATAGTAGGGACACACAATAATATTTCTCTCGCTATTTTGAGTGAAATTGTTTGACGATTTAGGTTTTAAGAATACTCATTTCTTCTTCTAAGTAGACCCAAAGATTCGAATTGCCCTAAAAATTGTTTCAAAATATTCAAAAAACTTGTTGATTATACTTTCGCGACAGAATTGGGTCGGTGGCTACCCATTGTTTAGTTCGTTTGGCACCTGCTCTAGTACTCAGACTGTTTTGATATTCTCCAGGTAGTCGAAATATGTAGATCACTCATTGTGAATCTCAGATTACCGACAGTTTTTGCCTTCATCAGAGCAGTTGCCACAGAGATAGTTTTGTTCACCTAACGATTGTAAGTACGAGTATTACCTAAGACTAAGCGAGATAGATATACGGTTATATATGTATATATAAATGATCAGGATGACGAGAAAAGTGGAAATCCGTCCGTCTGTCCACGCAAGCTGTAACTTCAGTAAAAATTAGGAAATCTTGATGAAACTTGCTCACAAAACGCCATTAGAACAAAATTTATAAAATGTCAAAACTAAGCAATAAAATAAGATATACAATTTTAATGCGGCACAGAGAATTGCAATTGAAAGGTAAACCTATGGGCTGAAAATTTTGCAATTTGCTCAATAAAAATGAGAGAGCGTCGGTTGCTCATTACATTGTATATGATATATAAAAAATTGCTTGGATTCTGATCCTCTGATTTACACCTTAAGGTATTTCCCTGGCTTTGATTCCTCCAAGTTGCGAGAGCATAAAGTTTTCAGTTTCACCCGAAATTATCCCTTCCTTACTTGTTTTAAGAGGCTTTTGATTCGTTCGAAAGCTTTATGAAATTGCATTTTTTATAACTCTAATTTTTGCCTCCTCATTAAATTGGCTTTACGATGTCATATTTTGAGTCAAGTATGCGATATGGTAAAATTTATTGCATTAGTCACCTAGATACTTATACTCGTCAGAGTATTGAACCATGGTAAATGATTTAAGGTACTATGGAAGTAAAGAATAAATTAATGGTTATTATCAATACTTATATATGTGCATATATCTATTTCTACCAACATAATCTGTCGGGTTGCTAACCATCTTCGTTACATTGGAATTGAGTTCTTGGAATTTTATTTATGCCACGTGATAGCAAACGAAAGCGATATGGAACTGAATGTTGCCCAAGGCGGTTTAAAACTGCGAGAGCCGCAATCTCTCTATTGAAGCTTGATTATGCAGTGATTGCCGCACTTACCAGCACTTTAACGGGCGCACACATAATACAAATATTTATATATTTGCATTTACTGACATATAGGTATACCTCATAGCCACTTAGCTTAATTCTCTTAACATTTACATTTTCGTCTTTTAAATTTTATGACATCAAGTCGAGAATATGATATTATGTGA